>NW_009629568.1:72578-75939 GCF_000690535.1 Cariama cristata
GCTTTTGTTTATCAAAGGAGATTTCTCTCAGCCAAATAAGAGATGCAGTTCCTAAATTTCTACGATTTGGTCCTCCATAATAAAAGCAAGTTACTTCTTGAAGATTTGAGTTCTGGTTTGTCTTAAGTATAAGATAATATAAGCTGTTGCACTGGTAGGATACTGTGTTGAGTGGCAGAGGAGCTGAGGGCAGAGCTGGGAGCCCTTGGGTTGCTCTTCTGGCTCTGCTGTTGCTCAGCCCCATGACCCATGGAAGCAAGCTGCTGCCCAGCTCCTCACCCGCAGGAATGGCAAGAAGTGATACTTCTGCTGTTTAAATTACTCAGCAATTGCTGGATGAAAAGTGCTCTGTAAAGGCTACTATCCCTGTGGGCACGCACCTGGCTCCCTGTGCCTCTGGCAGTCAGAGCTCTGCCATTGATCTACGCAGGGTTTGAATAACAGCTGATGAGAGTTTTTCTGCCCGTTGTGTAATATTTAGCTCAGCACACATTGTGACACCTACCAAACGCTTCCTTTTGACAGCCTACATTCATTCCAATCAAATAATGGGCTGGGGAGAGAAAGCTATTGAAATCCGGTCAGTGGAGACGGGACATTTGGATGGAGTATTTATGCACAAGCGAGCTCAAAGGTTAAAGTTTCTATGTGAAAGAAATGATAAGGTAAGTCCACTTCAAAGCTTGTATCTGTGCTTTAAGCTACAAGCCACTTTTAGACTTTAAGTCTAATTTATCTTGAGGTTAATAATTAACCTGGAGGTCTTGTTTAAAAAGCAGTGCCCATAAACCCACTCCCAATTAATTCTCCCCGGTGGATGCAGACCTCAGCCTGTGGTGGGAAGATCTGCAAGACCTCTTCCACCTCTAGCTGAGATCCGCGTTGACTTGGCTTGGCTTTCTCCCAAGTCTTGTACTTGAACGTCAGCGATTGAGGCTGCCACGTAAACGCTGCACAAGCTGAGAAATGGTAGCACTAAGGATGTGTAAGTGACCCTGATTTGGGCTCTGGTCCAGGAACATTTTGATGCATCTTAAACTATTTTGACCCTGCAGCCCCATCTTTTTGTGTGGACAGCACTGAGAAATACTGCTCTGGAGGGTCACCAGAGTTGCATGGGGAATGCGGCTGTTGTGTAGATGACGCCTGTTGCTGATGGGCAAGGGGTGCAGGGAAGGAGGAAAGGAGAAATTGCTAGAGGAAAAGGAATGTTTGCGTGGAAGAGAGGGTTGAATGCCAAGGTCTGTTTCTGCTATTGGTATTTCCTCATCTCACAAGGTTTCACTGAGATAAATCAGGACCACGCAGCAGAGAGGTCTTTCGTAACAAGCACGAACCATGTGAAGAAATTGATTGCTCTGTCCCCAGAGCAGGGTTTAATAACGTGCAATAAATAAGGTTTGAGGCCATGATCAGTTTATCGAACACGCTCATTAGTCAAGCATTGCCCTACCGGTTGCATGAGGAGTTAGGCTGGAGCTTTGCAGGAAAAATGTATCCGAACCTTGCAATTGAGTATACTGTGGGAAGCTGCCCAAGAAGCTGCATTTAAGTTGCCCAAATACCCCTCGTTCGCTTTTCCTAACTTTTGAGTACTTGACTTGGCAGGTGTTATACTGTTTTTTTAAAGAGTTCTTTTTCTGGTTTGCTCCTATTGTTGGTTTCTGGGTTTTGGTTTGTTTTGTTTTTCCTTTTCTAAGAAAACTGGAAAAAAATCCACCTTGGTCTTTCTAAAATACTGGAACCAACTGATCACTAGTGGGTTTGAAATACTACAACCAGATGTTTCTCTTCCTGGAGAAATGGTTAACAATGAAAGTCACGTGAAGATTGAATAATTTTTGGTTTTAAAAAGGACAGAGGCTTCAGATTGTCCCTTCAATATTTGCAAATTACAACTTACTTATTTTTTAAGACTTCTATTGGGGTCGAATGCTGGTGGATCCTGACAGAGGCACCAAGAATCGTATTCTTCGTACAGAGTCCTGATACGTTTCTGTGCGTTGAGCATATTAAAAGAAGGTCGTTTTCCTGAGCTTTCCTTTCAGGAACAGCAGAAATACCAGGACTAACTTTTCTGCAGAAAACCATTTCAAACCAAGGCAGGTGTTGACCTAAACAGTTAACATTTAGCAAGATCCAAACCACTGACAGCAGTCTTATTAATATTGCATAATAAATGGTGCCGTGGCAGTAAAATGTGATAAACTTGGTATTTTTAAGGCGTTCCAAACCTTGCTCTCTTCAACAGTGATAGAGAGGGAGGTTTTATTAACTGTGTTTACTAATAAGGGGTTCGATTTGATCCAAGTGTGGCATGGGTTAGCTCCGGCCCCTGAGCTCCGTGGAAAACTGAGAACCAGGCAATGGATCCGCGGAAAATTTCTGCTGTCAACTGGAGAAAAGGAGCAGGGAGGGAGGTTTAGGCAGAGGAGACCACGGGCAGATCCCGCTTTCCTCGCTCACCCAGACAATTAACAGACTTTTTCTTACAATAATAAAAATCATTAATAAGGGTTTTTTTGCTTCCGAACAGGTATTTTTTGCATCAGTCAGATCCGGAGGAAGCAGCCAAGTGTTTTTCATGACCCTCAACAGAAACTCCATGATGAACTGGTAACAGAGGAGCACTTGGCACTCACCGCCATGGCATTATTTCTAATTTAAAGGACATTAAACATGTGGACTAACACTGTAGAGGCAGATGCGGAGGGCTCCGAGGAAACCCCTCCCCACGCTTCCCCGGCACCGTCAGCCCCGGGGCGGGCGCTGCGGGCAGGGATGGACTTTCGTGCTTGGACCCCCCGAGGTCTCCTGATTACGCTGTGTTATAGTGGGTTATGACTTTTTCCTTTATTTTATTTTATTTTATTTTTTAATTTTACTTTTTCTTTGTCCCCTACTTTGTAAGAACGGGGAAAGAAACAGTGTCAAAAAGTCTGTTTTTAATTCTGTCTGCCTGCTAGCATCAAATATATAGTATGTTGTAAAGTTACCAATTAAATCTGGTGAGAGACAGCACAATAAATGTACCTTTTATCTTTGTGATGAAGGCCATAACCATATAGCTGGGTAATTTTAGAAAGCTTTTGCCTTCACCAACATTTACGTGTTGCTTTTGGCAGCAACGGCTTAACGGATTTTTAAAGAAGAGAACAAATAATAGTTTTTTTTCCTCTCTTTTGGGAAATGGATTTTAAATGGCTAAACTACTAGCCTTAGACTAATAAAAATCAGCTACCATTTTTGTCAAGTCTGTCAATCCATATTTCTATATGGATCTTCACATAATGGTGTGTCTTGATAGGGACAGAGGTGCCATTTCTTGTTGCTCCGGAGGTGCCCGCCTGCCCCGGGGCTT
>NW_009629569.1:0-7643 GCF_000690535.1 Cariama cristata
TGTCACGATGCAAACCTACAAGAGAAGCGTACGGAGCTAGTCACAACTGAACTACTGCTACTGAGAGCATGTTCTAGTGTAAAAGATTCTCATAATGAGGGTTTGGTTGTAGCTGAGTACCTCTCTGCTACCATCACTTGTTCTCATGTTCAGTGGAGTTGCTCTCACTTGCGGAAAGTTGAAGCAAGCAGATAAGCATTTACCGAGCTTGATACCAACTGACTGTAATGATAATTGTATGGAGAATTTGTAGCCATCTTTGTCTCTGCTGTTTACCTTAAAATTGTTTAATAAAAAAAATTATAAAATATTATAAAATATTAAGTAATTTAGTTTTTTAGAGGAAAAGTTTGTCATTTAATAATATCTAAGTAGTTTCTTGTAAACTGGAAGATGATGTTTAAAAAACATTTTAAAATGTTTAAAAAAACCAGTTAAGTTTGCTTTTTATCCTTTAACACTTTGGACTGGCTTTTTTATCAATTAGCATTAAGATCCTCTAACTATTTTGGGTTTTTCTTTATTGAAGTTAACACACTGTGCTATCCCTAAAAGATGCTTTATGATATTGTACATGCAGATCACACTTTTAAATCTTATTAGTGATTTACGAAACGAACCCTTTCCTCCATCATGTGTGCTGTATGTTTTCTTCGTGTTTACAGGGAGGACGAGGAGAACTGAGGCTCCAGTTGTTGGTTGGTTGGGGGGCTTTTTAGAGCAAATTTATCTTAGATGTGTTACTAGCCTGAACTCATTGAAGTTGAAAACTCTGTCATTTACCTTCATAGTTCTCTCCTGTTTTGAAAATCTTATTTCTAGTGTGTACTCCGCTGCAAGGATCCTATGATGTCAAATCTTCAAACGCACTGAAAAGTTCTCTGTCCTCTGAAACATGTCAACGGACTAGGAAACAGAAGAGTAAGTAGCTGTAAAAGTTGCACAGAACACAATGGTACATATCTTTGAATGCTACAATTGTTAGTGCTTACATGCTGTTACTGCTCTGTTCTTGTTTAGAAATTGTTTACTGTTGCAGGGGCTCACTGCCTACTTTCCAACTCAAGCAGGCAGCAGCTGTAAAAACGTGTATAACTGAATCTGCTGAAAATAGCTTTATATGTGACTTCTGCTAATTAGAGGGGCCTCTAGAGATCAAATAAATGGTTTAACTACTTCATTAATCTTGGCTTTAGTGATATTTTCATGGGTTTTTCAGATATAAAGCATCCCCAAGTTGAAAATTGACAGCATGGATCTGGATGGGGAGGGGGAAACTTGGCAGAAGCTGAGTTCTGAAAACTGGCTGTCATCTGGCAGTCTCTCTCTGAACTGTCAAGTGCCCAGATGACTAATATTGAACTGCCTGGTGGCTGTAAGAAAACAGCTGGCATTGGGTTGTGAAGTGGACAGTCTAATAATCAGGTGGCATTCTGTCTTTTGTATAAAAAGTCAATTAACCTTGTCTAGTCCAGTTAAATTTCTCTGACTGTGTCCCTCTTCTTTCACTGTTCTTCTCTGCATCCTTCTGCAGGTGAGACAAATCTGAACAGTGAGAATAGTGCACCTACCCCTGTAACGGGAAGGGGACTTGCATCTCTTGGTTCAACAGTAAGACTCTTCTGTGGTGTCTGTAGCACTGTTAAGTTCCAACTAAACCTCACTGTGACTGGTTAAATCATGTAGCCCCTTTATGCAATTACTATTAACCTACCTGAGTAAACTATGAAACACATTATTATGCCTGTATTCCTTACTAAGAATGAACAATAAATTGCAGAATCTTTGGGAATCACGTGATGATTACTTGGGACTACAGAGTCGCTTGTTGTCTTTGGTGTTACAGTGTTGGGGTTTTTTGCCTCTTGCTCACCATGTAATTATGGTGTGGCTGCTTCTTTTTAAGAAGATCGTGTTCCTGCTTTCATATGATGGACAGAGCAGGGTAGCAACCTTGTAGTGAAAGAAACAAAGAGGGGATGATAACTGTATGTACAGGTTCTCAGCATGATGTGTGGGGATAGGGATTTGAAGATGCATAGCTTAACAGGCTGAAAAATTATTACCCTGACTTACTAATTTAGTTTACCAGTACTCATGACATAGGATGAAATTCTGTGAACAAACCTGAGGTTAGGAGATTAAAGTTGTCTTTTATGGGGTTTGGGGGGTGCTAGTGTTTCAGACTTCCTTAAATCTCTTTCCTGTCACAGTGCTTATGAGCTGTTCATTCAGAGTAATGGTTATGAGAAAGTACAAGGGTAAAACCCATCCTAACCTCGTACTTGCCTGCCCTATGTGTGGGAGAGAGATGTTTCCTTCTTATTTTATGCGTATCTTTAATAGTATTGTCTATATGAAGGCATCCACTCTTACATTTAACTGTGTTGTTAAACTAGTATGCAGCTAGGGATCAGTTTAAATATTTCTAATAAATCTGTTTTCAAAAGTCAGCTAATAGGATTCTGAAGCCTAAAAAAGATCTTATCCTTATGAAAGAGAAAAAGAAACAGAAGACACTGGAGAAGGAGGTATGAATACATTATGTGAGTGCAACCATGTAATTTGTTTCCCACTTACCATTACAAAAAATACAAGCTGGTAAAATTAGCCTCTCTTGTATAACATAGCATACAAGTAGTTTGCGAACAGCTCTGTGCAGAGGAGAGATTATCAAATGTTATGATCTGTAGAAAGCATTGGGTTTGTTAACGGGATTACATTAATTCCTACTGAATTTTGAGTAGCTCTGTAGCCAGTCTTTTTTTTTTGAGAGAACCAAATCCTATGTTCTTTACTCGAAAAAGGTTCTGTTTTATTCAACAACTGTTTAAGTCTTTTGCTTAGTAATTGACATAATTCTAAAGTTTCAAAGGAAGCTAGCTTTTCCTTATCAGTACACTTCTGTGTACTAATCTATGCCTCGTGTCTCAAATGTCACATTCTGTCTTTGTTTCATAGCCAAAGAGGAGAGTTGGCTTCTGTTGTAAGTTGAAGCTAACTTTAACATGTTGTACTGACTCAGTAGCATAAAATAAATCACATTAAATGCTACGACTGCATATTTGTGGTGTGTAATGATAGAGAATTGTGATGATTCTGTTATCTCCTTTCTTGTGAATGGCAGGTTGAAGGTATATACTCTGAATGAAAGTTAATATGGTTTGGATACTTAGCCACTCCAAGAAAACCATAAACTGATGACGTTACTTAAGAAGAATAATAGTACGAAATAAAGAAAATGCCTCTTTTGTTTTAGATTCGTGCATTAGTGAGAGAGCGTGGAGAGCAGGATAAAAAACTTCAGGCTCTGGATGAGGATTTTGTTAAAATGGAAGCAAAACTGAGTGCTGCAGTTCAGGAGAAAACATCTCTTTTGGCGACTGTTGCATGCCTAAAAAAACAGCTTCTGGAACTAACAAGAACTAATGAACTACTTAAGTCAAAGGTATTCAGACAAATAAGCACATATTTGCTTTGCCTCTGATGTTATTAAGCTCCCTGGCAAGAGGAAACTTTAGTTGCTGATCGGCATTTGTTTTCACGTTCCCCATGCCCCTTGGTGGGCACAGGGATAGAGCATGTCTGGTTTGGGATCTTGTGCGCTTCTGTCTAAAGAGAGAGGGGGACGTGCTAACATCTGTCTCAAGGGTGGGTAGAGATCAGTGTTGTGGGTGGGAGTGGGACAGTTCTAAAGGATTGTATGAAGAATAATTCATGTGAAGGAGTTATGCTTAGTGATTTTATATTCATCTCTAATAAGCTGTCTGAAGATGGCATGCAGAAGAAAATGAGCAGCCTATGCATGGAGTTAATGAAGCTCAGAAACAAGAAGGATGCTAAGGAAAAGGTATGACCATTTGCCCTGCACACAATAGTAATTCTGAGCTGTTCAGGAACAGACAATGAAGGGCTTACTGCAGAACTGCGAATCATGTGTTGTTTCTGTCCTCAACTTGGTAGTTTCTTCTACTTTCTATGCTATTGCTATCTGCTACTATACTACACTCTCTACTGCTACAGAGTGAAAATAGAGAAAGATAGATCAAACAACAAATGTTCTTGATTTTGCTGTTGATGTGCAAAGTAAATCTGAGTTCAAGTAAGGAAGCCTAGAAATACCTCTGTTACAATGTCAATCTGTCGGTCCCACTGTTAATTTCTTTGAAAACCAATGGTACAAAGTATAGTCTGAAGCTCTTACACATGTTTGCATTTTTTGGGGGTGGGTGATTCTTGTTGTTTTAACAAATGGCTAATATCTTCAGAGGGATACTTTGAATCACATTTAGCATAGTAGCAAGTGCTATCGTTAAACTGTAGTTATAAATTAATTTCACTTTACCACTGTCTCTTAGATAATATATTTTTCTTACTAAATCTCATTTTTGGTGGCGTGTTTTGTCGTTTTTTAAGACTGCACTTGCAAAGCAAGAAGATATGGAAACGAAGCTGCAGGAAGCGCAAAGGAATCTAGAGCATTCAAAAGGAAAAGTAGCACAGTTAGAAGAAAAACTGTAAGTAGTAAGGAACGGAATTGACTTAGATGACATTATATCATCTAGCTGTGTTCACATGCTCATACCTTACAGTAAGTGCGTAGTTTAGGGAAAATACAGGCCATTTCCCTGCTGAGAAGGAACAGAAATTATTCGTATTTGTAACCTGGAGTAAATTTGGTGGAATGAAGTTTTAGGAACTGCTGTGTTCTTATAAAATGAACATACAAAATTTTGTTCCTGTAGTGTATCTAACGTTTTTCCAAAAGACAAACCATATCATCTCAACCCTTGGTCTTCCAGTGTGGTATGGGTGGAGTTCTCTTGGGTATGAGGTGGGGAGGGAAGATGTGTCCTGAGAAAAGAATTGTTGTTCCTCTTGGAGCAAGACATTCAGGTAGATTGGATACTTCAGTGTCTGGCCCTTTAGACCAGAGAGTTAGGAATAAGCAAGAGTGGAAAAGCATTGGACCAGGAGTTGAGATTGTAATTCAGTACCCAGGCATTTTACACAGATTTGATGGACATATGTGTGTTCTCCAGCTAAGGGTATTGAAGAGTCATTGTGGTGCCTTCAGAGTTGCTTCACAGTAGCCACATTCTCCGAAGAAAGGCAACTGCAAAGTGTTTTGGCTTAAGCAGCTGTATGTAGGAAGAGAGAGTTCCAAATCAACACTTTCTTTTCTGTCCAAATAATGTCACTTGCTGTACAGGATCAGAGTGCTAACATATAGGCTATTTCCGAGGATGATGACTTAAAAAGGATGAACTTATTAGGTATATTTTATGTCAATTTTGCATGATCAACACTGCAGCATCCTTCTTATGCCTTCAGCATTTACTTAATATCCAAGTGCTCAAATATGGGCAGAGTTTTTATACTTCCATTGGAGTTAAAATACACAAAGCTAACAATGCAGGTATTGTAATTGACAAAGGGAGGAGATTAGAATTTGCTAGCTAATGCAGCTGTTCTAGCATACTTGTTTGTGGCAAAATACATCTCAGCATCTTTACTACAAATGAGAAGACCATATGGAACAACTATCAAAAGAAGGTTAAATCACCTCTTAGAGCCAATACCAGTTTGTCAGCCAAACTGGATTATGAAAACTGTGTGTTACTACTAAGTCGTGGTTCAATGGCTTATTTCTGTTTGCTTATCTGTAAACAAACACCTTACAAGTAGCTTTGAATTTGTTCAAATACATCCATTGTGAAAACTTCTTGGTTTTAGGTCTGCTACTGAGAGAGGGAAAGTTGAAGAAAAGTCTGACACTGAAAAGCTCCTGGAATATATCACAGAGCTCAGGTAACAACAAATTGTTCTTGAGTTGGACTGGGTAAGTTAAAAGGCAGTAAAACTAAGCCTTGTTTATGACTGTTGAAGTAGAACCTTGGCAACAATTCTGTTTAACAGTATTAGAGGAGGGAAAAGAAATCGGATCTTTTTTTACACAATGGAAAAGAGTCATAAGATGTTGTTTTAATTACCTTTCTAAATGTCTCTTGTGCTTTTCTGGGCAAAGCAATACTATGGAACAGTTTTGCATCAGGGTCCTGAAATCGTCTTTTTTGGCCTGAGTTATTTGTACATAAATCAAGCTAGAACCTTTTCCTCTAAGGTACTGGCAGCAATGTCTTTTAGTACTTGCTTGTAAAACAGTGTATGGTAGGGGGAAAAAAAAAAACTCAATTTTGGCTTCCAGTGAACTTTACAATACTCTGATTTGCATTTAAGAGTTGTAATGAATTATCTACCTATGAGCAACAGTCTGATTCTAAAAATTGCTAATTCAATGCTTTGTAACTTATTGAAACTAACTAGTCTTCACAGTAATGTGTCCATAGCTCAGACCATGGTAAAAATACAAAAGTATTTAAATTTAACTAGTTCAGTCTTCACCCCCCCATCAATTTATTCATTGAGATACCTCATTAACTGGCTATATATCTTAAGATTCTGCTTATTCTTGTAAAATAGGGTTTATTAATGTGTATGCTGTTTGGTGAAAACTCAGTTTGGTAAAACAAACAAACAAAACCCTACCAAAAAAAAAACCAAACCACCCCCAAAAACCCCCCTGGATGTAGCAGTCATCTGTAAAGCAATTATAGTGACTAATTCTGTTTTAATCAAAGTGTTATATTTTATTTGTGTGACTTTGTAAGTTTCTTCTAAAAGAAAACATCAGTGTTGAAATAAATAGCATTTATTTTTAATTAACCTGTCTTAATGTGCAAAACATTGTGTCTGGGCAAGTAGGTGAAGGCAGTTTTCCTGTTGGAAACCAACAGTCCTAAGCATTTGTCCTTTGTGCTGAAGTGTAAGCTTACAAACAAAATTTAGTCGTAACAAATACCTGAATTTTCTCCTACAGTAGTATTGCAGAAACAGTTGAGAAATACAAAGCAGATGTTGCCCAGATGGAGAAGACACTGATAAAGAAAGACCAAGATATTGAGATCCTGAGGGATACCCTCAAAACAAAAGAGGAAGAATCATTTAAACTACTAGAACTTAATGAAAGGTGTCAATTGCTTCAACAAGAAAAAGGTAATTGTTAGTGCTTGTGTGCTGTTTGTGTATGTGGGATCATAGACATGTCTTAAAGCATCTCAAATTGGTTTGTTCTAAAATGTCAATTTAGACTGGTTTATTCCAAGTTAAAAGTCATGTCTCTGAGCTCCAGCTGAAAACAGCTAGGCATATTTCTAACAATATGGAAACTACCTTGAATCTAACATCTGTTAAGTCTAAATTTGTATTTCCGTGGAGGGTTTCTAAGGCAGACAGTATAGAATGAGAATTGTTTCCACAGTAGGCATGGCTTTAATCCAAAAGGTGAACAAAAATGACTTGTTCATTAGTCTTCATTGATAAGCAGTATGATATTGTCTCAGTTCACTGTTAGCAGGTTGTGCACAAGTTCATTGAGGTGTTCAGAACGTGTCTAGGAATCCTTCACCTCTTTCCTGCCTCCCCCCAAAACCAGCAGCTCAGCAGCTTGAGACTGCTACTCGGTTCTGTGTGTACCAGTTGGCTTATATGTGCTAGTATTCTGTGGAAGAAGCTTTAGGGATATCTTTTAATTGTTTTTCCCCAGCCGTACTGCTGTTCTGGTGAAGGCTAATTGCTTGATC
>NW_009629569.1:7674-18793 GCF_000690535.1 Cariama cristata
CTGCTGTTAGAATTATTTTTGAAGTGGTGTATTTTCAGCCAGTTTTGAGGAGCTTTCAGATGGGTTAAAGATGTGATTTTGTTTGGTTTTGGTTTTTCCCCACCTTGCTGAATTAACTTTTCATAGTACTGCTCTAGCTGTAGAATAGATGTTGTGGTTCTTTAAAGATAGAGAAGGGAATTTGTGTTATATTGACAATTCCTCTGTGCAGAGAAAGAGTTATCTGAGACCAGAGGAAAATTCCTGAGTATGAATGCTGAAATAGAAGACCTGAAAAAAAAAATTAGCTTAGAAGAACAAGAACACCAAAAACTGCTTCAGAAACATGAGGAGATAGTCTCTCAGCTGCAGCAAGAGAAAGTAAGTACTGACTCTAATCCCAAAGACTGGCACTAAAGGTTCGATTTTGGTGACACATGAGATTGCTATTTCAATAATGGTTTAATCTGTGGATTGTATAAGTGGGTGCCGGCCAGCAGAAACTGTGTGTGGTCCCATAGCTTCTAAGAATTGTAGCTGATATGATGGGTGTTTTTGTTCTTCCTGTAGATTTGACCTTATTCTTGTGCTTTGAAGTTTGAACACTGCCATTTAGCCTTTAATATCTAGAAAAGTGTTGATAGTTTTAAAATCTGTGATACTCTGGAATGCAGGAGTCATCTGCATGTATGCACCAGAAGTTACTAGAGTTTCAAGATGAGGTGACACGTGAGAGACTTCTTCTTGAGGAGGAGCTGAATGATACTATGAATGAGCTGAATAAATTACATGCGAAGGAGAAGAAAGCTGAAAAGTTGGTGAAGAGTTTGGAACAAGAAATAAAATCTCAAGCTCTTGAACTTAAACAGATGGAAGTCAAGTTGAAAGGGTTTGTGAAATAAACTTTTGGATTCTAAAGCTTGGAAAGGAAAAATGTTAAATCAGTAGTATAAACAAAGCTTCAGAGCCTAAATCAGGTTTTAAAGAGATCTGAACAGATCTAAACTTATTTCTTGCTGGTTGTTGACTATTGATAATGATTACATCTGATCACTGTCAATTAATTGAATCAATTTTATATTGTCTTAATTGGAAGTTTACTATTAGTTGTTCAATCTATTCTATAGCTATCTTAGGAAATAAGGGGAGGGGGAAATGCTTAGTGAAATCTGCTGTGAAGATTGTGCTTTAATACTTGAAGCTGTGGCAGAGAAGTTACTGGTTTGTCACAATTGATTTATTGTTGCCACTGCGAGCCTTCTGTAGCTGATAACAGCATCTGGTAATGTGTTCAGGCAGACTTATCTCCAGTGTGGAATGCTTAATTTTTATTTCAGGAAGAATGCTGAGTTGGAGCAAATCAATGAAACGCACAGCAATGCTGTTTTGCAAATCCAAGAAGAGCATAGCAATACATTGTGTAAACTTGAAAAGACTCTTGCGGACTTTGAAAGGTATTTAAGTTTCATTAAGATCTACGATGGGGATTATCTCTAAGATTACAGTAAAATATACTGTTTATTCATGTGCCTTGGTACTTAACACTGTATATGAACGTTGGTACAGTATTAGAGCAGAGGATTTTGTGATGGAGTATTTGATGGCGTTAAGAAATTAATTTCTTCTTTTTGAGTACTAGTCAAATGTAATGACACACTTGGTATCTAGTTCAGGAAACTGAGTATTTCCTCTTCCAAAGTGTAATCAATTAGAATACTCAAGTGCTCTTGAATCTCAATGAGAGTTGTAACTGATGATGGTGTGCTCTTTGCACTAAAATCTCTTGCAGAAAATCTTCTTGTTTAGGCTCAAAACTTGCACTGAATTGAGATTATTTTCCTACAGTTTTTGCAGATCTTTCCTCTCAAAATATTCAGATTGTGGAAGTACTTAAAGCAATACTGTTATTGCTAAGCATGCAAGGCATTCATGAAGGATCCAGTGGGATATTTGCCAATGCAAGATGCAGATAGTAGGTCTTTTGGTGTTTAAAATAAGATTTAGATATAGTAGGTCTTTTCTGTTTTAAAACATCTACCAAAATGTGAAAATACCTGTATCGCAGAATTTGTTGTAGTATTGCTGCTTATGGCCTTATGGAAATGTGTTTGTTCTTTTTAACTTTGGATTTTTCAGTGCCAGAGTACTGCTAATGTCTCAGATTATAAAATCTGTTATACTTGTTAGCATGAGCTTGTATTGCTCTTGTAAGGCCTGAACATGTCAATCTGTATTTTGCCTAAGGTAACAAGATTTTTTTTATATGCGTTGTAATACCAGCTACAAGACGACAATAGCTGAAGAAATATGCGGTCTTAAACTGGAGAACACCACTTGGCAAGAAGAAGTTGCCAACCTAAAAAAAATAGGCCAAGATAATCTACAGCTGCTACAGGAAGCAGAACAAGCTAAACACAAAGCAAGAGAAGAATGTGCAAGGTACTAGACAGATAAACTTTTCCGTAAGCTAAAGAATGCCAACAAAGGCGTGCTGCCTCAACTAGAACTTAACATGGTGCTCTACCAGATAAAAATCGATATTTGGTGTAAGCTTAAATTTCTTCCTTTTCCCAGCGCAGAGGGTTGAAAATATCGGTGGATGAAATTAATTAAGTTTATAAGCATTAGAAAACCAGTCTGTTCAATCAATTGCTTTGACTTTTTCCTTTACGTGGAAAGGGAAAGGAAAAGGAAAATGCCTAACTGAAATATGTTGGAATATTGTCTTTATCAGAAATATCAGTTACAATGACTGCTCCACAAATGAGATCCACAGGGACAGACAAACAAATACTTAAGGCAGAGCTCACCCTTTGCAACTTTACTCTGACTAACCTGTCACCTCAAATTCTGCTTACAAGCAGATGCCAGTTAACCATCTGTGAAATGCCACACTGTGGTGAGGTAAACAAAGGTTCTCTCTCCCTAATGCAAAGCACTGCAGTGCAGCTGGTAAGTAGTAACACTCAAGAAATTGTTGTAGGCCACTACCTGAGGATGTGTTTCTTTGACTCTCTAACAACAGCTTAGTGGTGTCTGTTCTCCTTCCAGCTCACTGTGCAGAGCATGAGAAAGTCCCTTGCTGTGGGACTGACTATTTGAGGAAGTGGGGGTCTTAAAAAGGTCCCGGTGTACCATCACCTGTATTAGGCAACTGTGGCAACTGCCTGTACATGAGCTGCATTACGGAACGTATTGTGCATGTGCTGGAAGACTTCCTTCCCTGCTGCTTTTAATGTAGTTCCTAGCTAGCTTCTGAAGTTGAACCCGGATTTAAATCAACAGCTATGCTCTGATCTTTTTAACTGTTGCATGTGGATAAACCATTTACTAAACTGCATTAAAATAATCTTTTGGCCAAACTGAATCGGGCATTTCTGATCTTCCCAGTGGTATCTCTTTGCTGATTTATAAAATGCGTCTGTAAAGTTTTGCAATGCTTCTCCTGTCTTGTTCACCCATAGCCAGTATATTAAGATTGTCCAAAGGACAATTACTGCTTACCCCAGCTTATTTTATAACACCTGTGCTGCTTAAGATGTGACCCTTTCTTTCCTCCCCACCTGCTTAATATTGCCTCCAGTTTCCATTAGAGCTGGTAAAAGAAAAACAACTGAAGAGTTATTTCCTGTCTAATCTGCTGGTTGCATGTGGTGGGGAAGGGATGCTTATTCTCTGCCTAGGTGATATAACAAACAGCTGAGGTTGAAGGCAATGCTTTTAGGTGTAGAAATTTTGAACCCTTGAGTGCATCCACACTGAACAGTCTTCACTAGTTTCTGCTTGAGCAATCCTCTGCATGCAAAGTCTTACTACTAAAGTGTCTTCCACTAAAAACTGCTGGCATTAAACAGGAATAAATAAGAAAGATATGACCTTCCCTTGCTTCAAAAGCACTCTGTGCTTCCTCATAGGAGAAGTTAAAAATATTGTACATCTTGAACTTGATTGCTTTCTGTATTTTTGTTCTTCTCTTGTAGCACTGTTTGTGCAAACTTTTATTTCAGTTCTTCTGCTAACAGCTTTTATATCTTTGTTACCTGTGTCTTCAGATTTAGAGTAGTGTGAAAAAAATAAAAAATAAAATTTAACGTTTCATTAAGGATGGATGATATTTTCCTCAGGATGCTTTTAGAAGTCCAGACAAAACTTGCGCTAAAAGAAGCAGAAACGGAGAGAATCAAAGAATCTTGCTTTGCAGAAATGATTAAACTTCAGGAAAAACTGGAAGAGCAAACTGAAGATCTCAAAAAGAAACTTGAAGTAGAAAGATCAAGGTGACTTTTCTCAAACTAAACCTGCATAGTACAGCACACTAAGGTTTCAGTGTGAAGAAGTGCTGAGGCTAACAATGAACATAATGAAACTCCACTTTCTGCTTTCTAGGAAAACCGTAAATGAAGATGTGACCTCCAGCTTAAAAGAAGAGATAAAGAGCTGGCGTAATCTATATGAAGATTTACATAACAAAACTAAGCCTTTTCAGGTCTGTTATGAAGTAGATGTTTATTAGTATCTATTGACTTAAGACTTGTGCAGTTGACTCAAGTTCTAATCTTCAGAAGTAAACATGCTGTTTCCCATTCTAAGGCATTTATCCTGCAACGGTTTCCTAATTACTATTCCTTGAGCCAGCTATTCCCCTTCCCAAACCAGTCTGTCTTTGCTGGTTTCAGTTTAGTAAAAACTATGTTTAAATTACAGATTTCTAAACGATTCAATATGTATTTCAGCAACAACTAGATGCATTTGAAGCAGAGAAGAATGCACTCTTAAATGAGCATGGTGCAACCCAAGAGGAACTGACTAAACTAAGTGATGCATATGCTAAACTACTTGGCCACCAGAACCAGAAGCAAAAAATAAAGCATGTTATGAAGTTGAAGGAAGAGAATACCCACCTGAAGCAGGTTTGTGAAATGAAAAATTAGAAACCTATAGGTTTTTTAATTTACTTGATTCCTTTGTTTATTGCTCTAAGTATTTATAGACTGATCCTGCAAACTACTTGCTTTCTATGCTTTCTTAAATTCCCTGCAAGAGCTATGTTAGAACAGGCACTGACCTCTGGGAATGCCAAGAGAATCTGTTTTAGTTTTAAGTGAATATATGATATACAGAGGGATCGCCAGTGCAAATAACTACCCCTACTCTTAGTTTTGTTGGTTTTTCTTAACTTTTGCAGGTTCTAGACTTGTAAACTATTGGCTGAAAGTTTCAGGCTACCATACTGCTTATTATGTAGCAATTATACAGTGGTGCTGGTTTCTCTACACCTGTATGTTTCGTCTTGATTTGTTTAACACCACCAATAATTATGTATGTGTGTGTTTAGCATTAGTCAAAAGGGCTACTTCAGTAAATAAAGCAGGTTTTTCTCCTGTTCTTAATCTAACTTCCAAGTACTATATTTGCTTTAGGATGTCTCAAAGCTGCGTGCATTGCTAGGAAAAGTAAAGCAAAGCAACAGAGATCTTGAGGAGCAACTCTGTGCAATTCAGGGAATTAGGCGTTTTGATCCTTCCAAAGCTTTCCAGCACGACAGCAAGCAAAATGGTCCTCCAGAAACTCCTTTTAAAGAAGGTAAGCTTTGATATTGGTGTAATCACATCCTCGTACCTCTAAAACTTAACCGAAGAAGGTAGGACAGTCTTGCATGGTCTACTGCATTTGGGGAAGGAAGGAGAATGGCATCTCTTGTGTGTTTCACAGCAGATGTTGAAAGGCCGCATCAATGGGGCACTTCCAGTGTAGGGTTTGCTGTTGCGCTTTCCAGCCCCGTTTCTCACAACCTGCCCTGAGCAGGTGGTATGTCAGGTCAGACAACAGGACGTGTGTGGGATAGGGGGGAAGAGGAAGGAGCAGGTTAGAGAATCACTGGTTGGCATGATCTTGCAAGGTGTGAACTGTGCTTTGCTACTGTGTATCACCTACAGTTTTCCTTCTGTCCTTACCCATTACAGCTACCCAGGTCACAGGCTGTGTCTCCTGTGGGGGAGGCAGGGGTACAACTGGCTCAGCCAGAGCTTTGAGCCCTGGTTCTTTAGCTGCTACCTGGCAGGACTTTGTGCTGCTGGAGGTGTGCAGGTGAGATGCAAAAGGCCTGCACGTGAATGTGGAATGGAAGGAAAGCTGGCAAGGACATAGGGGCGCACAAAGGGAAGTGGTGTGGGAGGGTACAGATCTCCTCCAGACCTTCGTTTTACACTATTATCCAGGGTCAGAGATTCTGGCTTGCCTGTTATGTGGAGCGTAGTGCCTTTCTCCCCCCAGCAGACAAGTAATTACTCAATGTGGTGGGAGCAATACTGAAAAACAGAAACTTAGTAACATTCTTCCCTTGCAGGTAATAAAAACAAAATTTAATATCCTCTTGGTATCAAGAAAAATATCATAAATCACCAATCAGTTCATGTACTACAGAAGACTTCAACAGACTACTTGTTCAAGGTGAACTTGGATGCTGTATATAATATAAATTAGTAGGAGTACTAGAGAAATGGTCTTAAATTAATTTTTAGAGAAACAGTGCTTGGTTATGCTCTTACTTAGAAGCCGTAGGTGACTATGTTCCAGATTCCTGGTAACATTGTTGCACTCAAACTCTGAAAAGTGTTCACTGTTTCACTGTTTTTGTGTGCTGAAGCTGCTTAGTTTGTTTTCATTAGGGCAGCTTAGGTTCAGTAAAGGTGAATAAGCCCTGGAGAATAACAATGACAAATAAAATCTGATTTCCTGAAAGATGTTTTTTTGCATTTGTCTCATGTATACAATTTTATCTTAAATTAATTTTGCTGTATATGGTTGCTTCAATACCAATGGCAGGGATGCTGCCAAGAGGCCCTTTTTCTTCTGTGGCCTACATAATATAGAACCAATGTAGGAAATTGGACTGTACAGTCAGTTTTGGTATTCTTAATGGGATCGGTATCCAGGGCATCCTAATTTAAATGCTAGGGCTACATATTGCAGCTGTGGATCCTGAGGATTTTCAGGTCAAACTCTAATTGACTGCATTTACCTAAATGTTTGCATACTGTGACTAAGATTAGTGTCTTAAGAGGAATGTCTATTTTATGAATGCTGTGCTCCCTGGACTCTGAAATTGTCATAATATCTGGGTAGCCAGCTGTTGTAGTTCATCAATGCTAGGTGAGGGGGCATAACAACAGAACTTGTCTTAATTGGGTGGGAGGATACCCACTGTAGAGCATTCATTGTACAGGCTTGAATTTTGGCAAGGTGGAAAGAATCTGTTTAACTGCATCTAAAATTAAGAATGTTTTAGTACAATAAAGAACTTAAATTAAAGAATTTGTCTATTTCCTTCACAAACGAGGGGTAAAAAAAAATCAAATTACATACTGTAATTGACCTAATATTTTTTGTTCTAGCTTTAAATCTTCATAACAAAGCCCAGTGTCAGTCTTGCCTCAAAGACTATGTATTCTCTAATCTTACAGAAATTATTTAGCTGAACTGTACAATACATGCAACCTGCAATTCCCTTATCCTCTAATTTCCTGTGAATTTCTCTTAATACAAAAGTAAATACCGGAGCTTAAGTGAAATGTGTAACTCTGTACTCTTGTTGTATTTGCTAATATCCTGCATATAGATGCTGCAGAGAGACAGTACACAAAGCTTAGCATGCTGAACATATCACCATTCATACTGACACTATAAGCTTACAGAGAATTGATAACACCTAGGAAATAAGATACCCAAAACACACATTAAGTTGAAGGAAAGAAGTTACTTGAATTTCTGAAGGCCAAGGACGAGGATTAACTTCAGGTCTTTGAATCTAGAAATACTTGGTGTTCAATTTAGCAGTTTGCCTGAAGTGTTGAGAGGCATGTTTTAATAAGTAAGTTGCTGAAAGAATTTAATACTAGAGATATCTCTCCTTGTGAAGAAAAAGATAAAAGTTTTGTTGTCTGAAAGACATAAATGGGGTAAAAGAAAATTGTAGAGGAAACGAGCATTAGTCCGACTCGTTTGAGAATGCAGTCTTACCTGAAATCCTGATGTTTCTCAGCCTGTATAGCCACTGGACTGTGGATGTGGTAGGAGCAATTGGTTAAGCCAAACTTGATCTGGTGAGCAGCAGAGGAAAGAGCAAATGGGGTGGTGGTGGTGAAAATCTGTAAACAAGTGATAATGGAAGAAGTTACACTCTACAGCTATTACACTAGAGTTGTTTTTTCTCACAAGATGCCATTAATCTTTCATGCATTGTTGCTGGAACTCTCACACTTTCTGTGCTGTTCTACTCATGGGGATTTTTTAAGGGCAAAATCACTATTCATAAATCAGAATTTCAAAGTCTGAAAAGCCTTCATGCCAAAAAATTAAATACATCCATGTGTTCTTAAAAATGTAAATGAGCCTTTTATTTCAAGAGAGATTAGGGCAAGTGAATGTTAACAGAAGGTTCCACAAAATTCAAAACATGGAAACGAGGACCCTGAGTTAAGGTACATTTTTTTAACTGAACCTCATTTTTGGTGTTTGACATGTCCTGCATCAAGTTAGCAAGGGTTTGTCAAAGGGTGAAAGTATACCAAGTGAAGCAAAATACTGCAGATATCACAGGACTGTGCTTTTATGAGGGCTACATACTCTTTTTTTTTTTTTCATACAGCATTCGTTCTCAAAATTTTCTAGCTTACTTGGCAGTTTTGCCCAAGTGTCATTTTAAATCCTCCTTCGGCTAGCAAGAGCATGCATATATTGACAAAAGAATAGGGAAACTCTAGCAAATAATTATGCTCGCCTTACACAATGTCAATTCTGGGTTTAGCTTTAAAAGATGAACGATGTAGAGCAGACTGGGGAGAAGTAAAGAGTGGAAATAAAGGGGAAATCTTGAGTGCTGTTAGTGTTGGTCTAAGTGGTTTTGCCAGTTTCACGCACATATGAAATGCGTGTTAACTGCAACCTTGATACTGGTAGCTCAACTGACTTAGGTATTCACTGCAGGAATCAATTACTTTCATATTGTGGAACATGCCTTTTTTTTAATTTGAAAAAATAGGTAATTTAACAAGAAATTATTCCTCTGATCATCCATCTCACTGTATTGTAGCAAGATCTGGGTTGTACTTAGCTGAAATGGAAAATGAAAAGCTGCAAGAATCCTCAACCTGGCTGACCTAATTAGAGCCTTCCTCCTGTTTCCTATAAAAGGAAAGCTGCATGAGACTCAGCGCCAGTGCTTTGAATAAATTTTATACACACAATGGCTGCACTTGCTCATGTTGGCAGTTAAGAAGTAGAAATTTAAGTTCATACTGAGCTGCTTAAATGGTACCACTGGGAATAAACCAAAAGCTGAACAGGACTCAGAGCCACACATGATAGAGAGCTTGGATTAGCGTTTTGGTTTCAAAGGTCAACTGAGCTCTTGCTTCTTTCAGTCCATGTGCTCTCTGCAGGCAAAAGCAGACAAAGGGACAAACGCGCAGTTGAACAGCAATAAATTTCCTAGGCTGGTAATTCCTTCTGTAGTTTGAGGCAATGCCCGAAATGCTGGTGGAAATGGAGCAGGTAAGACTCTGGATTATTTGCATTAATAGATTGCTGGCACGCTTTGATTACATAATCTGGGGAAAAGGAAACGGGAGGAGAGAGACTTAATTATGCTTTAGTTTCTGTGAGTTACAGTCTGAAATGTTAATTTAATGAGTGGTGCATTTAGTCATCCCGTGATGCATTATGCTTAAATGACTGATATGGACTATAATAAGATTTATTTTTTTTATCTATTCCATGAAATCAGTCTTTCACAAAGAGAATGTAATGATAAGAAAGAAATTGAAAATATAAGCTAGAATGCTACTGAATTCAATGTAAATATTTGAGAAAAAAAATAGACTGTGTTCTGTTATGAAGATAACAAATTACACATAGTTTTTGTAACTATTTTAATGGTGAGAAGAATGTGAAGATATTTTAAAGGCCAATTTGTTTGTGGTTCTAGCCTGAGACTCCAGTGTTAATGCTTTCCCTATCTTCCTCTTGCTTAAAGCCTGGAAGGTAAAATTTCTATTTCCACATCATCGTTTTTGTTAAGATGTACAGTGAGCTTTCAGTCTGTGTCGGGAGGAAGAGGTGTGACGTTAGATGTGCGTGGAGTTGTTACCTTAGTGCTGCTGAACAGTTCGGTCAGTCAAGTTACGAATTTCTGATATTTTTTTAAACAGATTTCTAAGGTTAATGAGGGAACTAAATGTCCATAGCTTATTACAAGGGAAAATAGGGCACCTGCATGCCAAGAAGGCAGAAACCGGCTGAAGTGGCTTATATATGTATACTTTTTTGTCCTGTCAATGTCAGTTGTTTGGCATGAGTAAAGGTCACTTACAATATGATTCTATTCAGTTTTAGTAAATTTTCTGTTTTTTCTTTAACTGTGTGTTAATTCCTGTAGTATAGCTGGGTTTTTTCCCTTGACGACCAATTAAATACTGTTTTAGTCAAGTCAAGCTGAAATAAGTTTATTGGGTGAAGATGTAAGTGTGAAAGTAGCTAAAAAAGTCTTGACCATTCGTTCTTATGCATCTACTTTGCTTTAGTCCTGTTAAAAACAATGTTAGGCGCACAGTCTTTGCCTTTGGATGGGTCAGAAGTATCACAGTAAAAAGCTTTATATACAGATTCATGTTACTTTAGAAACTCACTTTTGAAAAAATAACCCTTGTCATCTTGTAAGCATAAAGCTATGTATATAGAGTAAGTACTGTAAGCAGCGATTGCTTTCTCAAAGCCCCCCCCTTCTCTGTGGGATTTACCCAGTCACTTTTATATAAAGCTATGGGTAAAGTCAATTTGAAAATGCACCTTATTTTCTACCATTCTAAAAGGAAAATTAGATTATTTCTGTTGAGTATCTGCCAGAGGTGTATTAACAGTATCTCTTAGCAGCCAAATGAGGTATTTTGGTCAAAGGATGAAGTTTCACTTTACTGATGGCAGGATGTGATTCTTCATTTTATACAAACCAAAGATTACAGTTTCCATATGCAAAGTTGGTAACATTAAAACAGAAAGATGCGATTGCTAGAACAACTCCAGTTACTCTTCGGAGCAGCACGGACCCGTTCCGAGGCCGCTGCCCAGCCGGGGCCGAGGGCGG
>NW_009629570.1:0-21673 GCF_000690535.1 Cariama cristata
TATATATCTCCTTTCTTCTCTGATTCACAACAGGAGAAGGATCCTTTAAAAAGCTGTCTTCTTTCTCATGCAAATCTTACTAAAGTCATCCCATATACCTAGAAACTGTAAAAAATATAGATTCTCAGCTTACTTGTGAACACACTTGTGCTTAACTAGCCTCATTCAGGATAAGCAACACATCACATTACTAGTAATATCCTAGTAATATTTAGAGTGCTACTCAGTGCAAATAAGGATGAGGACTTCACAACCTGAGTATTTTTGGGGTCTAAAAGCCAAGAACAAAACAAGGCAAAAAGAAAAAAACATGATAATGGTATATATTTATGGATCCAAGTGACTAATTGAATGGCTAACATAAAAACACACTCATGATTGGGAATTGATTGTATTTTTTCAAATGGAGCTGGAGCTTTCCTGGGGTTTAACCTGTCATTTGCATAGGTTAATTTTAAATGGCAGTGCAAATTTAGCTTGAAAAGATAATTATAATATTTCACCTCCTTTCATCTCAGGTTATGTAAATGAGACTTTAATCTTTCTGCAGTTCATATTATATTAATAAGTAAAAAAAAAAAATCTTGATTTATGTTATGCTGTCAATCACTTGATAGCAGCGGACGCAAGTGAAAGCATTTGGGTACAAATCAGGCTAATTTCCAACTATTCTCTTATGTCTTTCTTTTTATCTATAGGGTTATGGCACATATTCCAGATAAGGAAGTGAACAGAGAGATAGTTTTGACAGGTATCTTGTTAGATTGATATGTCCTTTTTATCAGTAGTAAATGAATTCATCTCTCTGATAAGCAGGCTGTTTCTTAGACAGATGGTTCTTTATGCAGCATTCCATTGTCTAAGACTTCACAGTTCTGCTCAGGATCAACCACCTCACACGCAGATACTTACAGTTGCTAGAAGTCTTCCTTACCCCACTCTTTTTGTTTGTCCATGGTGAGAGTAAGGCCCAAATCATTTTGCTCTGGTTTCTCCCTTCCATTTTCACACAAGTTATCGATCTCATTGCACACCTCAGAGCTTCTGCATTTTGCAACATTCTTCACAAATTGTTCCAAGAGTAGTGGAACTCGGCTGAAATCGGGATCAGCCAAGGCACTCATGACTTAGCTTTGGTTTCAACTGACACTTTTATTCCAAGGATGTGAAGTGGATGAAAACAGGTTCAGTTCCTAATCATCACCATCAGGTGACTGGTTTTTACCTGTATGTAAACTTTGTTCCCCATTTCACAGCTGAAATAGTTTCATAGATGGCCTTGTGACCATCAGCCTCTCAGGGCAGGACTCAGTGCTGGGCAGTTAGAGATTTTCTTACTGTCATTTGATTTCTTTGTTTTACAAAACGTAGACAAGGCCTGTTTCCTTCATGAGAAATATTGCAGAAATTATTTCCTACAGAAAGTCTGGAAAAGGTTTTCTGTCTGTTTGGATCTCTCCAGAACTCCCATTATGACTTCAAAACAGATCCAGGCAGTGAAACACTTCGATCTCACTGAGCCTTACATTTGCTCCTAGGAGAAGGTATACTTGGACAATGTGATCTGGACAAGATGTGTCTCCATTCACACAGCTTATCTGTGGCACAAAGGAAGACTGACAAGATCTAATAGTCTGAAGAAATGTAAGTGATTTAATGAGCAAAACTGAGACTTTTTTTTAATATTCTTAATCCTGTCTATAGGAATTCCATGTATAGAAGTACTTGTACGTTGGTATCATCAGCAGCCTCAGAATAATTTCTCGTTTCACCATAAAACATCTCTTACCAGTTAAAAATCCATTTTCAGGACTGTTGTCCCATAGTTGCAGTCTCATTAGGCCTTGATACACCTACCTGTCACCTGAGATGTTTTTAACATGATTTTTAATGCACAAATGGAAATACTAGAGAGTTCAAATTACTCTGACTGCCTAAAAGTATTTGAATCCAGGCCATCTCTTTTAAGATTTTCAAAAGTCTATTGTTCTCTAAAACTAGTTTTTCACATTAAAGTGTGCTCATGGTATTATCTCCATCAGTGCAAACCAAAGGCAAACAGAATTTTAATCCTTCTGATGTGTTGTAAAATAGCCCTTGATAGTCATTGTCCAGTCCTTGAAAAGAAGATATCTCATTGAAAGGAAATGGTGGACTTTCTACAGCTATGTAAGATAACCAACACCTGAAAAGAGAGATCATCTAAGAGAAAAAACTATACATACAGATTCTCAGTTGCTATAAATAAAAAATAACTTTTATCAGTAGAAAATTTGACTTATGATTTATTTATAAACATTACCTAAGCCAGCCTTCATCCCTCTCTTACACCAAACTCAGTCTTTCTGTAGATTTCAAAGTGTTTTCTGTATCATTTTATAGATTTTAAGGAGAAGAGTAAGCAGAAATGCTGGAATGAGAAAGTCTTTTTCCAGTATCTGATCTGTATTGAAAGAAGAATCACCAAGCATTCTTACATGTTTTGAATCAGAAGTTCTTTGATTACCATCAGACATTGTAGTTGGCATATATCCAAACTACATCTGTAGTTTGAAATTTTCTTATTACAGTGCCCTTCCAAAGTAAGCTATCTTAAATTTTTCACAATTGTTTTCTAAAGGAAGTAATTTCATAAAATGTAACATGATGTTGTGCTTCCTGACTGTGTGGGGGGAGGTTCCACCTAATTACTTTTCCTTTGTTTTCTCCCACACATGTACAAATGCATGCACTCTTCCTCCAACATTTTCATAAATGTGCAGTGTAGAATCACTGCATTGACAAGAAAACAGAAATAATTAAGTCCTCTGCTTTACCACTAGGTCATCCAGGTCACATTCCTACAGTCCACTTTCAGTATAATAAAGTATTCTTAGACACTTTGACCCGTTAAAATCAATCGAACTACTGCTGGACATAGTTGATATTACATTTGCAGAAAAGCAGTTTTCCCCAGTGAAAATATGGATCAGAGTCTTTTATTCTCTTCTTCCCTCTCTTGTTTTCCCTGCAACTCACATGAAAGCAATGACAATTTTGAAAAATTAAGTAGAGCTTTCCTTAGCTGCTACTCAGATAAGAATTTCTTTTTTCTGAAGGCTAAATGATGTTTGTTCGCTAGACTTTGTCTTTCAGCCATGCAAAACAACCTAGTTTGTATGAAACCTATTCCAAGGTCTAAAATTCAGTGTAGTGAAAAAATCGCCTTTTGCCTTCTCTTACAAGGTGAAACAAAGTACAAAAAATTAGAAGTTCAGCTTTGGTAATGACACTGAAATATTCAGGAATGTAAAAAGGAGAGAGAGCGCATGCTAGAACTTTACTCCATGGCTTGCAGTGAAAGTGTTTTACAGTAAAAGGTTGCTTTACTCTTGGGAATTAATCTGCTCTCTGTTTTTAATGTGTTACAGAGTCTACTCCAGAACAGTAAAATAGTAATTCCAGTACTGAAAGCATTTTCATCATTTGTTTTTTCTCCAAAGAACAAATTACTAGTTTTCACCTGGGAAAAGCTCCCAGCTGAAAGGCTCAAATATTCAGTGGATCAGGTTTTGCAAAGTAATGTTCCTTCTTAGTTTATCTTTTTTTTTCAAAAAGAAATTCTTGTTGCTCAGAATTACATCAAAAGGCAATCCAGCAAAGTAAACAATCTTTTTTGTAACAGGGACTAAGAAAAAAAAATTTAAGCATCTCATTCATAGGAGCAGTGTCCCCTTTTTAAAATAAAAATCTATACCTTTTATGCTTATCACACAAGTTCTTTTCTTGAAGCCAATCAGACTGTAGCTAGTGTATTGAACAGGCACACAATAAGCACCTGTAGCTTTACTAGACTAACATCCATTAAACAAAATGGTCATAAGTGCATCAATCTAATGTAATAGCAAGAATGTCATTGAAATAGAAAGTTGTCACAGGATCGATGTCCCCTGCCTTGAAAATAAACATTGTGGTTTCCACGCAGCACTTATCAAGCAGCAGGAGACCATTATCCTGTGATAACATCCTATTCTATTGACATTATCTGTTAACTAGAGATACTCAGCGAAATATCAGCTTTGTTCACTTTGGATAAAATAAGCACTCGTTTTACATCTGCTATACATAATTATTGGGCATGTGCATTTCCCACAACCTGAGTGACTTTAAAAATACAAAAACAATTTAAAAATAGTTTACAACATATACTACTACTTATATGGCCATTGAATGTTCTTAAATGAGCAAGAAGTAGTGAAACCATCAGAATTATAGCTACCTTCACATTGCTTTCTGCTGCTGCCAAACTCTTCCCTTGGCTATTATTCTGTCATTTGCTCATCACATTGTTGAGCTATGATTTTTCCTTGGCTAACCCCTTGTCTGAACTACCTTTCTAATTTCCATTCTGACTATCATACAGTCTACGTTTTTTTGTTTTGTTTTGTTTTAATAAGGAGAGGGGAGTGTTTACTGTGCCGGATTGCCTTTTGATCTAATTCTGAGCAACAAGAATTTCTTTTTGAAAAAAAAAAAACTTTTCCCAGATCTGTCTGGTTCTAATCAGGACCAGACAAAATTTTGACTGATAAGTGAAGGATTACTAATGCTAGGGTGAAATCTTCCTGCCACTGAGACCTACATGCATCTCCCTTAGAAGTCAGCAAACCATTGGAGCACTGCCACACCTTTTACAAGCAGGTGTTGCATTTCCTAATTCCACCTCCCCTTCACAATTTAGTTACTAACTTCATAGCTGAGGCTGCTATCTGGTATGCACATTACTCATTCAAGGCATCATGTCATTCACAAAGTAGGACCTTGGCCTCCCCAGTCCTCCATCCTCTCAACTCAAGTGTCCATAGACGTTCACTGACAATCATTATGTGTTGCCTTATGAAGTCTTTATTTTCCCCTCCTTTTGTGTGATTTTTACACTTAGAAAATAAAATCTCTTAATCCCACTCCCTGAAAGTATGGAAATTGCTTAAAATGTCATCTAGTTTTCAAGAAAAAGATCCACCTTTTTAGAGCCTAAGAAGCTTGCAATATTATTGTAAAAAATAGGGTAAGATTAGTTTGCACATTCCAAAGTGAAGTTTTCTTAATTTATTGCAAAATTACCACATATTTCTATCTTTGATTAAATAACAAATACAAAAGACCAGATCTAATTACGAGCATATGATAGGCCTGTTGTCTAGGAGGAGTAACTACTACACAGTTTTTTTTCCCATGAAGCTGAAGTAGCTGGTCTGCTACATAATATGGTGTAGAGTGTTGAAGTGGAACAGTTTTCCTTGTTGAAAGTTTAATGTCAGCTGTATTCTTCTGCATGCATAATGTGTTTCCTACATTGCTCTTTAATATTCAGGCAAGAAGCAGTTGCAGAAGTGGTGAATGAGGAGTGAATTAACCTAAAAAATGAAAATAAAACCAAAAACTAGAGGATATCTTATATAATGAAGAAAACAAAATTTATGCAGCTGGCTAAGCATCCTTCTGCTCTGCTCTGTGTGGCAAGTTCTCTCATGACAGCCCACATCACAGTGCCACATTGCCTTATGTATTGCAGTTAGGCACGTTTGGGACAAGGATTTTATCCTAGCTTTCTTAGCACTAGAGACATTGGAGCTTTCCTGTGAACTGGCTTACAATGTACTGTGCAAGTTTTTGCCTTTCCTTCAAATTTCCACAACTGCTTGACACTTATGTGAGCATTTCTTAAGCCTGCACACTCCTTACTTTTGTCCTTTCCTACTGCCTACTCCTGTTCTTCAAATCCTATCTGAAACAAGCGATCTTGTAGTCATCTGAGGCTCCACAGAACTTTTTTCCTAGGATACTGATGTTCCACCAGCACTACCTAATCTCACAACAGAAGAGGTGCAGGCCTACCAGCTGCATCTCACCATTTCAACAGGGTCCACACTTAGATGTCTCCTTCTTCAACTGTTTCAGCTAAAGTTCCCCAAGTATCTTCAAAGAGAGAGGGAAAACAATGCAGGAACAAGAATAACCCACAGTGCCGATGGGTGAATGGTAAGTATCCTGTCCCTTAGAGCCTCCACTGAAGCAATGCTCCATGGCCAAAACAGAAGTCAGAGGCAAATATGGAGTATCCTGTTCATACTGGAATCTCCATGAAAACAATTCAAATAGCATCCTGAATTTGCACTTGCCTTTTTTTGGCTTTCCTTGTTGATCAGTACTTTCTATTGATCATAGCATTTTTTAAATCCTCACCAGATAATATATATAGTGAGTAGATTCTACCCGAAGTTGAAGCTTTATTGTTGGAGGTTAATTACTGAATATATTCCAGTACATTTCTAATTATTCTTCAAGATGGACAAGCCAAAGTAACAGATTTTGTTTCACCAGAGAAGAAAACATGTTCTCTCACAAAGGCAGAGAGAAGAGGGTGGGTGATGCTGGAATCAACCCACAGATGTAACAAATCTCGTAACCCATAACTTACTCATTATTCTTGCACGTCGCAATGTATTCACTCCCCTCAGCAAGGCAATAAAGAAACCAGCTTGATCAATACATAAAGCACAGTAGAACCATCCCAGGCATATGTGAGAAGAACATTTAAATGTTTCCCACTTCATAGAGTAACAAAGAGGCTAAAAATGGTAAATTTCAACTGTTCCATACATTAGGATACCATAATGTTGTACAAGCTAATTTATACATCACTCCTGGGCCTTATTACCACAGAGGTACAGCAGAGAAGTACAAAAGGGTACATAAAATCTATTGCAATTCCATATATGCAAGCAATTAGGTGTAAGTTCTGTTTGCCATTTGTGAGAGCACACAGTAGAAGTTGCAAGTACAAGAAATACCTATACTCCTTGGTATATTTTTGCTCAGTATCTCAGAGCTCAGAGCAAAATTTAGCATATGAATCATTATTAATATACACTAATATATAAAATGAGGTCATGGCTGCATTTTTGTTGTATATGGGGGTTTTATTGATACTATTTTGTAAAATTGGTAGAGAGCTATGCAAAAAAAAAAAAAAAAAAAGTAATATTAATTCAGATTGTAAAGGAAGAGGAAGAGTCCTGTGAAAATATTTTCATTTGGTTTTGGGTGAGTGAGCAAAGGAAAAATGGTTTGGATTAACTAGGTTTCATGGTGGGTTCTAAAACACTGTACAAAATTTTTAATCATATAATGCTGTTTCTTTCCCAGAAGGAGTCGCTTGCTGGAAAGTTCAGCTCTAAAATAATCAGTGGCTAAAAGGTTTGGCCATTCTTGCCTGGCTGCAAGTCTTTTATGTATTCTCTTTAGACCATGGATTTCAGCCAGAGTTTCCCACGTGAGGTTAGTGCCTTTGCCAAACGGGTCGTCAGCTACTTTGAGGTAGATCTCTCAAACTCCTTCTTGGATCTGTTCTGCTCTATAAAATTAAAAATTCATTTAACCACATCAAGAGGCAGCCTGAGTTTATATGACAGTGATTAGAGCACTTTAAGATGCAAGAAATTGATGTTAGAGTACTTGTTCAATGGAAGTTTGATTAGTTATTCAAAATGGAACAGCCCCAACAAGGGAAATGTATCCCTGGAAACAGGGAATGGCTGTAAAGGCACTCAGATGACTGAAGTTCAAGTCTGTAATTAGCATGAATTGAGACGAATTCATGTAGCATCATTTGCAGTGAATGCCCTAAAGTTTTGAGCATTTCCTGTTAGTGTGTACATACGTGGTTCTTGCTGCCTTTTCGTAAGTAAATTTGAAAGGTCACCCCTTAATATTAAAAAGGAAACAGAACAATTAAACAAAATTCTACAGCTTCTAATCAAGGTCCAGTAGTCACTAAAGTCTGCCCTAACTCCAGACCACACTTTTCAATATTACACTGCTAACAGAACATGTACAGCAAAATTCTCCATTCTATTCCAGCAAGTTTATCGTGTGGTTTCAGTGCTTCTGCAACAATTCTGTTCAGTGATCAATTATGATTACTAGCTACATACAGTACACACAGCAGAAGAGATTAATTTGGGACAATCTGGAGTAGCATGCTAATTAGTGATATGCTGAAACAGCATCTGTGCATGGCTCCTTGAAACTGCAATTTTTCCATTGGTACAATTGCCTCACCCTAAGTATCTCAGCTTACAAATGATGCACCATTTTATCAAATTAATTGGCCTGTTACATCAACACAGTCTAGAAGTAGACTAGTTTTGCCTGTAAAATCTGAATAACTTTATTCTTCATATTGTATACTGCATTTCACCATGTTTCTTAAATATCACTAGATGCTTTCTACTTTTTAAATCCAAATTGGAGACCAATAACTTTTTCATGTAATTATTACACTTAATAAGGTAGGATACATAGTAGTATCATAGTAGCCTTTTTCTGTAGTATATATTAATCATATCTGTCCCAATATGAAGAAATTTTGTAACCATATTTTTTATGATGTTGAGTCGCTTTGGAGAAAGGAGATCAGAGCAAGAGTGAAAAAATAAATTCCAGCACCAGTGGCAAGTTTCAACCTCTACTGTCCCAGCAAATGCTAAAAACAAAATCCACAATGTAAATATAGTTGTTTGATTTGTTGTTTTGGGATTTTTCATTTATCGTCTCCCAGGTGATCAACAAAGGTTGATCTTGAAGTTACTAAAGAGAACAGCACAGCACAAGTAGCCATATCCCAAAGGTATTTATAGACTGAAGAATCAAGAACTAATAGCTCATTGGCTACGTAAGCAAAACAGCCCTTATGCAAGGAGCTGTTACATACATGACAACATTTTCCTTAAGATAAGGGTTATGGGCCTGGATTTCTGAAAAAATGTCTAGAGTGTCAGAGCAGTCTTATGGCAGGATTTCACAAAATATCTGGCTGAATTGGTACTGCTGGATTACGTCCTAAACTGTGCTGTGGTATTCCATTTCGCTCCTTCACCAATGGTCATAATAGACCATATCCAGAACAGTGGATTTAAGCTTAGGACTTTCTGGTCCTAAATAAACATGCATTACCAAAAGAATTACACCTGCTTGAAACATAGCAGAAGACACAATAATTAGAGCTTATAAATAAAATTATTTTACAGAAACTTTCTTAAAGGGTACTTATTTCTGCTAGAAATGGTGTTAGATCAAAAGCATACTATGTAGGGTTTTTTCCTCACTGTTTTGCCCCATTTTGTGCAAAGCAGAGGGTAAGAAGAGTCTTTCCATTTTATTTCCTTTCCTGAGATTCCTTCATTTTTTTCCCTGGGAAGAAGGAAAATTCAAAACTCTGAGAAACTCATTTTCACGTTTACCTTGCCACTTTTTTGTGGGGGAAGAAAGATAAATTTCCCCTGAAATTAGAAAGGTGTGAAAAATAAGAATGTTGAAAAAATTCTAAACATTTAAACAATCAAAATTCTATTTTTCTTCTACAATTTTTAATTGAAACTATATCAGCCTTCTCTACAGGAAAGATATATAGCAAAAGAAGTCAGCTACTGAGTCCAAAATAGCTCCTGCTATCTCATATAAATGAAACAAAAGCTACTAAACTTTAAATTGAGTACTTTGGAGAAAGTCTTGGACATTTGAAGCCACAGTTCAACATTCATCGATACTTAATATATATATTGTCTGACCTGCTGGCAGAATAAATGTAATCTGGATCAAGTGCAAGCACACAATTACATATTTCTCATGCCACCCACACAGCAAGCAATACAATGTTTATGCCAAATCTATGCCTGCTGTGGAAAGACAGACGCTAAATGACTGGACAAGAACTGCTGAGACAGCAGAGTGAGCTTAGACCATTTCTGTGCTTTGCTTTACATTTGACCAGCTTTTATTTGTTGCTCTCCACTCAAAAGCCAGCTTTACCATTTTGTGGAGCTGCAGCCTGAAGCGCTCAGTTCATCACATCAGATAGCACACACATAATCAGAAAATTATTACTCTTTATCATCTCCTGAGATGGCCACCATTGGAGAGAAGAGATACCTAGTCCTAAGGCACAATCAGTGTCTGTCTTTTTGTTTAGACTGTTAACAAGGGGCAATTACAATCAATTCTGACAATACCTTTTGTGCTACTGATGCCCATCAACTGGAAAATGGTCTAAGAACAAAACAGTTGACAGAATTCCAGCAGCTATTTGAGAACAGTTTTCAGAGTCTAATTTCATTCCAAGGTCAACTTAGCCCCTTCCTGATATTTCTCCTATACTATTTTTATACAAAAACCTTTGATACAGGTTTGTACAGTTTTTAAGGGCAGGCTTCTGCCATACCTGCCAATTTTCATCACATTGAAGGCAAAATCAACCTAGTATTTATATGCATCTCCCCCATCTTCCCCATTTTCCCCTAAAAGACAGACAAGTTTTTCTAGAAGTGATGGAATTGACTGGAAAGAAATCCTGCAATTTCTCAGTGCAATTAAACATGAAAGCAAGCCTTGACCTTCTGCTAAGTAGTGTACTGTAGGCAATCACTTGTACACAGGGTAACTTATTCAAAGGGTCCTTCTACCTGGTTCACAGTGCATGAACAACACAGCTTCAGCAGCTATCCACTTGATACAGAATTTGAGCAACAGCCCATGGATTAAAGTTTCCTCAATTCATTATCTGTGCTCAGAAATACCCAGTCACCTCCAGAAAGCGTCTGCCTACTGAACTGTAAATATGACCATCATGGCATTCTGAAAAGATAAGCTAAGTGCAATAGAAAGTACCAAGAATGGCTTCAGTTATACAATGCTAGGCTCTTAAGCAAAATTGGAGGTGCAAATTAATCTTTTCTAAAATTTAAGGGTTTAAGAATACAGAAAACCCATCACCACCATAGTTGGAGAGTTTCTGTAATATTGAATTAATTATAATTAAATAATTTTCATGTAGTAGTCACTAGCCTTCTGCTTAAGTGGCTATTCTAGTATAAAAACATATATCAGGTACAAAAGATGACTTTTTGAAAAAACTCAGACAAAAAAATAAAGAGGGGTGATTTCAAAGTACACAACTCCTAATGCTTAGAGATTCACTGTTTCACCTAACGTGGTGCCAAACTTATGATGCGCAAATCCTACCAAATGGCTAACTCCCATCTACATTTCCACAATATCAGCAAAGCGTAGAAAGCATCCATTCCCTTGAGAAAGTATGGAAAAGTCCATTTATTATCAGAGACATGAAAAACACCTTGAGTAAAGAAAACCAAAATAGTAACACTAAAGTAGAGCAACTTAGTGGTCTGCTTCTGCCTTCTAACTAACCTCAGCATTAAATGGTAGTATTCAGAGGCACACATTATTTTCTGAATTAAAGGTTACATTTCCATAACTTTTTCATTAGTCTCAAACTATACCAAAAAAAACCCCAAAAAAACCACAACACACAAAACCAAAAACCAACAAGTATTTCCTATATTTCCCTAGTCTATGACTGTCAGATGCCTGACTACTGAATTCATGTAGTTTACTTTCAGTTTATTCCACTGAAGAGGTTTTGGATGCTATCTTACAACAGCGTTGGAGATTTTTTCAAAGGTGCAAGGTAAAATGGGGTTCACTTTTCCATGAAAATCCATTTTATTTTGATATCTAACACCTATTTGTTTATATGATATGTAGTCTGTGTCCACTGAACATAATAGTCCGTAGGAGAGGGCATTTTGCCTTATCTTTCTCTTACTAAATTTTTTCCTACATTTCATAACTGAATAATGTATTGTGTTCTTAGTCTTTCTTCTACCACAAAAGACTCCATAAGCAGTGGTGTTATTTATTGGCTTATTGCCCAGTGTTTGAAAGTGTTCTTGCCTGTATTAAAAATGTAGAAGACTGAATTAATTTAATAAGAATTGATTATGAGTAACTTGAAGGTTTCAAAAATACCAACCTACCTAGCAATTTAGGAGTCTAATTTTAGATTTTCCCTCCTTTGGGCAGGGAGAAGGTAAAACGCTTGTAAAAATATAGTGTGCAACAGAGGATGATGAACTTAGCTAAGTTTTGTTGGGTGTTGAGATATGTGCAGATCACAGCTGACACTTTGCTACCACAAAGTTATTAGTGAAGTTATCAAGCAAGACAAACAAGAATTTCAATATTACTAGGATATTGACTGACTTCTGCATTTTAGCAGAACCCAATCTTGACTGAATACACAGAATAGGGTTTGGTTGGGTTTTTTTCACAAAGAACATTTATCCCTCCAAAGATGAGCAAGAAAAGAGAAATATTTTTCAAATCTGGAATACTTTTTCTGATCATAACCATGGAGACACAAATACTCTTTCATCGTCAAACAACTAGGAGGTTTAGGGTTAGTATCATTGCCTATGATATGGGAAATGGAGATTTGCACTGTTGCTGGAAGGCCAGAGTAGGTACTTGAATTTGAGTCTCATATATCCCCACTAAACTGTAAGCATGAGTAACAGAGGATTCCATTGTACATGTATCATTTATGCATGAAAATCGTGTTGAACACATTTAATCAAAGGCAAAAGAGAACAAAAGAGTGAGGAAATAATTCTTAATCCAGGACTAATGGCAGATAACAATACTCCATTTCCCAAAAATATACAAAAATGCCTGCAGACTCCAAGGCAATACCTATTTACTCACCTGGATGTGAAATTTGGAGTTAGCCCTAATTAAAACTATGCACAGATCCAAAATATGAACCTGTTTGGGGTATGTGTATTGCACTGACAGTAATGTTAGTTGGATGTTACATTTAGACTAGCATTAGATGTTTCACTTGGCACTAGATTTTACACAGCTATATCTCTATAAAAATAAGATGTTTTCAAATATTTTTATAAAGCTTTTATTACTATGATAGAATTTTTGTAACCTGCACCAACTCTTTATTATCTTGACGGAGCTATAAAACTGCTAGTTTTAAAATCAATTTATTCTCAAGTCATCTTCCACTAGCAATTGCAACCTTGCTCACTGCTACCTTCAGTTTAGTACTTGCATTTCTATAGGAGTTCCTAGAAAATGCACTTTTTTCCCCCTCATTCTCAATTACAGGTTTCAGAAAGAAAGCTATGCTGACAAACTGACACTAGAGAGACCTTTCAGCAAGTTATCCCAGAAAGGGTCAGCTTTAGTCTGTGAAGTACTTAGAAATGTATTGTACATGCCTCTACCATCATCATAACTGAGAACACTGCTGCTGGGTATGAAATCCATGGTCTTCTCTGATATTAGCCCTCACAGTGCTCAAAACATAGTATATTGAATGCCATTTGTGATGAAGTGTCAGTTGGAAGTGGAAGGAACAGGAATAGTAGTGTTAAGGAGCTTATGAAACCTTCAGGGGAGGGGGGGGGGGGGGGGGGGGCGTTACAGATACACAGATAAAATGGAAGATATAAAAACATGGTATTCTACCCAGGTGGTATTTACAGTGCTCCAGTGATAATAGGCAGGAAGATCCCAGACATCTCTGCCATACACAAAGAAAATGCTTCTGCACATTGTGCAAAACAGAATCACAGGATCGATTTGGTTGGAAGAGACCTCTGGGATCATTGAGTCCAACAAAAAAAACCCAGCTGCTATACTTTTCATTGGAGGGCGGAGCCTTTCGCCCACTGCAGTACTTTTGCAATTGGTTGATGTGATATGCAAAGCAAAGTCTACATTTCATTGTTCACCCTTGTACAATCTTCCAATCACATTTTAAGAAACACAAGAAAGTCTATGGCAGAAAAATAAAAAATTTACTGTTTCAAAACTTAGTTTGCAAGCCTGTTCTAGGGCTAGAATTTGAAGCAGTATCCTCAATCCCAAAGGTCAGTGCACTCTTCACTAGGCTGATAGCTATTCTGTGACAAACGCCTCTTTCTCCCCACTCCCTCTCTCTCCATTTCAAACCTGAGATAATCTCCTGACAATATTTTTGACAAAACTTACACCTCTGTTCTCTCTCTCTTCCGTTTAGTATGCCTCCACATAATACTAGCTATGCTTTGAACCACAGAGCTGAGCTCACATGTAAGCATTTTGTTGACAGAGACATAATAAGTAGTTTAGAAGAATTTGTTTGAGTAGTAAGGTACACATTTAATTTTCATACTCAAATACTATGCTTCTTAAAAAGTCATTCCAAAGATTTCAGATTGTCTCCAGAATAGCAAATACCTTACCAAACTTGTAAAAACTATCAACTTTGCCTTTGTTGTGAAAGACAACGTGAGGCATAAACAGAAAAGGCACAGCAGATGAAGTTGGATCTATTTCCTATGAAGTCCTATCCCCTCCTGTTGGAGAGTTTTTGTTTTCTGTTTAGGATCAGCAGTTTGCCATATCTACCGAGATAACATTAGAATATTAAAGTGCAAAAGTCTACTCCGTCAAATCTTTAAACTTCTTGCAAAAGTTGCCAAGAAACAGTCATGACAATGAATTCTTACCTGTACAGTATAGTACAAAGTTCCACTGATATTCAATGGTGTAACTAAATGGATTTCAAGTCATTGCTTTTGAGCATAAATTCACCACAGTGAGATGTTTGCTTTGTTAACTCAGAGCTTAAGTGCCATTACGAAAAGAAAATTCTGACACTGAAATGTTCAAGATAGTTTTTTCAGCTCAAATTTACCTTTGTTATCTAATTATTCCAAACTCTCTGTTATATATTTTTATAACAAAACCAAAACAAAACAAAAATGCAAATGGACAAAACCCTACCAGCTAAGGAACAATAATGTCTTCGGAACAAAAAAAAAAAGCCAACTAGAAAACAACTACCGCAAATTGGAATGCTAATTGATTTTAACATAATACAACTTAATGACTTTGAAAAGATCACTACGGTTAGTGGACTTAATGTGAAGAATTAAGTAAAGTAGTTATCTCATGTTTCATGTGCTGGGCACTGGAAGCTGAGACCAAATATTCTTACCTTCCATTCCTCACCTTGAGAAATTTCTCTAGCAAGAGAAATGAACAGAGAGGCCTGAAAGGATATTCCATGATAGCAATTAAAGTCTTTTCTCAAAAACTCTTATTTCACAATGTATTTGGTGAAGGCTGGTGGACAGTAAGACAAGCAAGGAAAAATGTGGATTGTGTTGCTATGGGCATTACCTGAAGAGACAGAAAAAGTCAGTGAGCACCTAGAAACCAGTGAGGAGAGGAAGGAAATTATCTCTCAGATACAAAGTGTCCATTTGATTGGTTTTCTGTCAGTTATGAGGGAAAAAAAGAGAAACAACTTATTAGATGTGAGCTGACACAACTCACAAGGTAGCAACTTCCAAAGGGCCCAGTTAATTCAGGAGTGCCCTTTCTGTGAGTATCGCTGTAAAAAAGCACCAGCGGTGCATTCCTGGCCAGTTACAACTTTTAAAATAATTAGCTACCTCCACTTGCAATGCCCTAGCAACCTGATAGCCCATCACAGATCCAGTGCATTCTTTTACTCCACTGCAGAAAACCTTTTCTCTTCTATGCGAGTGTAAAGATGCGGAGTATAAAATCAACCTACATAAGTGCAGAATCTTTAATTACATGGAGAGAGAAAAGGATCCAGTCAAGGCTCATTGATCCTGAATATGTAATACTGCCATTCAGAATTACCACTTACCTTCCCAAAATATGACAACTAGCATTCTCACAGGACCCATTTATAGAGATCCTAAGGTCAGCACTCAGAACATGGATTCTCTAACTACCTCTTAACCATCTAATGCCTAATATTTTCTGAACACAGACTGCTCTTGCTCTGGAGGCCTTTGCTTGCTCTTTCTAATGACTGATTTTTATCGTGGGGCAGGGGCAGGTGCTTCCAAAAAAATCCACATCTAGGGAGCCTCAGTGACCAAAAGGGGAGCCTATGGGAATATGTCATGCTTCTTCCCTGCCCAAGAGCAGTTCTTCCTTTCTTCCAACATAAGATCAAAAGACAGCCTCTGTGTATGCCCAGGACACATTGTAAGTGTACACATTCAGCAGCATAAAAATAGGTTAAAATACATGACAATGGCTATGTTGACAGGTACCCTCACAGCCATTTTCTCAACTTGTTCAGCAAGTTCCTCTGTCATAGATAATTCCTTGAAGTTCCACATATTTCCAAATTTTAACACTTTTCTCTCCATTAAGGATCTGATACTTATCTGCCCTTGAGATTACAGAAATCAAACTTTTTTCAAAAGCTGTTAACATGACAAAAGTTTATCAGCATAGCATTTCTGGTTCAGTTACAAACTGTATGAAATTGATGGTGTAAGCTACTAGTGGCAGAGGATCATGCAGCTTAAATGTGTGTATCAGTGGAAAGACGTACCATTTTATTCTGTATTTCTAACTGACAAAGCTTAATCACAATAAAATAAGTGACTGAGCAATAAGATTAGAACAATTTCTCAGTTCAGCTATTTCTGTTTTGATAGTTAATTCAGTCATTTTTGACAGCTGGCTGACAATCTCCACATCTAAGAGCAAGATCTGAGCTCTGAGATTATTCTAGTGACTATAACCTCAAAGGCACACACCCCACCCCCCCCAACACACTTCCCATAGACTCAGGAGTAGCTCCACCTCCTATAGTAGCAACAGCCTACACCCTCTAAAGTGAAATGCTGGTCATGCTCCTCACATGGGTAGTCCCACATCCTCTCTGTGAAGGACAGTGCCCTCACCAGGATAGGGCAAAGTTAAGGAAACAATCTCAAGGTTCAATACCTCGAAAGGAGGAAGTCATGGATGACAATACTTAGAGAAAATCTCATTAAAGTAGAAAACATCTATACACAACTGTAAACATAACTGCAATTAGATACCTATATATGCTGCGGCTGTTGCCAGGAGCTAAGTTTCTAAAAAGCTGGAGTAGTCTAAAGAGACCAGCAGCCATTTTAATTTCATTTCAGTGAAGGCTGTGAAGAAAAAGCAAATGCACTCTTTCTCTCTGATGGAGCTTTATTTTTGTTCTTATTTTGTTGTCCTTAATTTAAAATGAGAGTCATTGCAGCAGAAAATATCTGATTGGTCTTTGAATGCAGAGAAACAAAACGGAACAGATTAGCAAGGTGATTTGCTGGTACTGATGCCTGTTGCTGTAATCTTGTCACGAAAGTATTTTCAGAAAGCAAGTAGAATCTGTCAAGTCCTCAACATTAGTCTCTTTCTCTCTAACAGTATTTCCACAGATTAATTAACTCAAATGTCATTCTCTTATAGCTGCATACACTCTACAGAAGAGTACTCAGTAGCTGCTGTGTGTTTTGGATCAAACAAAGCTCTGCAGGGATACAGTCATAACTTCAGTAAATTACCATTGCAGTGGAATGCTACAGAATAGCTTTTCAGATATATTCCAGGAAAAATCTTAGCCCAAATGCATTTTCAGAGCAAAAGATTCACCACGGCCCTTTCTTCACCATTAGAGGCAATCTGTAGCTGCCTTTCTATATGCATTCTGAGGACAAAAGATGCTACCTTTTAGGAGACATGGAACCCTCACATCATGGCGGAAATACTTTATTTCAATACACTCATACCTAAGGTACAGCGGTATAACATTTATTTAGTAAAATGGGGAGTCGTTAAGAATAACTCCTGTTTGTCTGTTTAGTTAACCTGCATCAAGTAAACAGCACATGCACACATATCCACTTGTGCAGTCTTGCAGGTTCAGTCCTAGCACTAACCCTTGAAAATCTAATGCAAAAATCATCTCTACATTCAAAATATCTGAAAGATATTCAGTATCTTGTATAAAATTTGCTTCTTACTCTGTTCAGGCAAATCCCCTTGTATTTTCAAAAACATGTATGTGTCCTTGTCTTCAGGGAATAAAACAAAACAGAAATAACATGGCCATGCTGGTCAGTATGAACATAAGTGCTAGAGAATAGTTCACCAGGCTCAAGAGCAGCAAGTGACTTCACACAAATTTTCCGTGCCCTTAACTGACTTTGGAAAGTCTGAGTGTTTTTTTGCCCTCATCAATGGCTCTTTCCTCCTTAATGTCCGTCCTCAATGACAAAAGACCACAATCTCTTTTTCAAAGGATTTTCCTTTTTTTTTTCCACCCTCCGTTCATTGCCATTCTTAAAATAAGACCAAGAAAAGGATGTAGCTCTAATTATCTCCTTCCAAACAGTGTAATGATTTCCCCTTTACATTTTTTCCTGTTACAGTAGAATGCAAAGCAATTACCCACTGGCATTTGAGGGTAAATGACACCTAGTATAAAACCTACATAGGTAAATCAGTAAATATACAAACAGGTAGTAAAAACACATTGTAAAATCCTATTTTGTATTTGAACCTAACATAAAGCAAGTCGGAATATTGGATTTATTTTAACAAAAAAACCTATCTGGTACAATATAATTACTGTAGAAGCCAGAGGGATAAAAAGTCCTCTGAATTCTCGCCATTCTCTGAGCAACGACTAAACGAAGAGTTAAAAGGGGCTAATATATGGAAGCATTATGACAATCCTGGTCCTGAGCTTCTCTGAGCTTAAATCAGCATGGGTATATTAAAATAATGTCACATCATTTTCCTCATGAAACTATCATTTTGCTGTTACCTGAAGGAATACTGTAAGATACGCTATAGTACTATAAATGTAAATATTCTGTACACCAAGTGTTCCATGAGAATGGAAACTTAATGATGTATATATTACAACATCACTGCTGGAGTTAGGATTGTATTAACATTTCTGTGATAACCCACCTCACCATTTCCCAGAGGTTTATAACTGAATGGTAAAAATTTACTACAAGTTGAAATTTAACATATCAAGTCTGCCCCAGGAGCAATTCTTTTTTTTTTTAAAGGAGACAGCCATCTGCATGTTTTGAGATTGAGAATGTACATATAAATACGTTAAACCTACTTTTTGGTGTTCAAATTAATGAAAAAAAAAGCCACTAATAAAATGGTTTTAAGAAAAAAAAAAATCCATAACCACAGCCTGATCTGAAAGCATCAAGCGGAAAAATATGAGGAACAATTAAAATATAATTTTGAAAACAGTTTATGAACAGTCAAAGTAAGTGCTAGGAATAAAACCTGATGTAAAATGCCAAGATCCTGAATTTCTTTAATGTGTGTTTATTTTCCTGCCTTGTAAAGACCTAATTTTCATCCTGTTCTGTTTGAGGACACAGCATTTATTTTGCTGGTACAGATACAGATTCAGTCCCTGAGTTATTGATATGCTTTTAAAATACAGGATACACTGTAATGTAAGCTGAGCCATAAAAGAGTTTCTTCTCCTCAAACATACTTCTTTCTCCCCAGAGCTCAGCATTTCCATACTACAGATTTACCTCACCCTGATAGCCATCATGTCCTGCTCAAATACCAAGTAGCTGTGTAGGGATCAAAGCCTTCACCTCCTTATTCTAGTGCCTATAGTTTTTGAGGTTAGTGTTCAAGAGGTCTTTTGTTTGCTTAGATCATACCTAATATGACTAAGATAGACACAGTTCTTTCTATGTCTGCACCTGTATTGCAAAGCTTTGATACTCACTTTTATTTCCATTGATTTTTCTTTGTTATTGCTCCTGTATACATTTTACCTTCTTGAATATAAATGAGGTTTATTGCTAAGGTCTAGGTTATTGCTGCAAGGTGTTCTAAGGAAATGTAAACTATTCTTTCTTCTGTAAGACTCTGGGAATGATCTGAGCCCAAACTCAATATATACTTTTCCTCAGAAGGATAACCACAAAGTTCTGTAGCATAGCCCAAAACTGGGAAATTGGGGGGGGGGGGGGGGGGAGGGGGGGTGAACACACGCAAATTTGAAAATAAGATTTCAGAACTACCTTACAATTTGGGTCTAGAAGATCAAATTACCTCTTTGAAGCTTCATTTTTTGCCTAGAAAGTTAAGAGGAATCTTAGTATTTTCCCATCAGCTAAAAATTATTTGTATTACAATTGGGTGTACAATGGAATCTGGATCAGAATTTGAAAGATAAACACTGGAAGTGGCTCAGTAATTCAAAACTTGTTGTTTGGGGAAAATTACAGACTTTAAGTGTGACAACACTATTTGTTAGCTGTTTACCATTGACAAGACCTCTGCATTGTACAACTGCAGATAGACCATGCACAGAAGAACGTATGTGGAAAATACATGAGAGATACAAAGAATACAAGAGAATACTAAAGAACATAAAAATTTCCAAATGTACACATTTCATTCTTTAACATTCTCTGGTTTTGTTGGAGAAGGATGACTGAGAGGCCAAAGCAGTGCAGTACTTAAAACAGGAGTCTTTAGGATAGATCCAAGTCAGAAGAAGAAATTATTCAACTGCCAAAAAAATTGTGATGGCAACAGTATGCATTGATATGCATGAAAAAAAAAAAGAAAAAAAAGAAGAATTACAAGTTCTTGAGCAGAAATATGAAAATCAGTGCAAGAAGTAGTAATTTACTTGAAGCTGACTAAAAACTTTCAAATAAAAATAGATATTCACTTAGTGAAGTAACTATGAAGCTGGGAGCAAGAAAAGCACAACAGCTTTGAGGATCATGATCAGACTATCAAATAGTGATGTCTACTCTCTGAAAGAATTTCCTTGCACTTTGTGATCAGTCACATGGTATTTCTCTCCTTAATAGTTTCTAGTCATAGCACTCCAACAATATGACAGTACTTGTTTTTCTTCAGATGAAACCACTGCATATAATTCATGTTACAGAAGCGTCAAGGAATGATTGCCATAGAATCGTTCAAAAGGTCACGAGAACAGATCTTGAGAAGGCAGAACCTGTGCTTAAGAATTATGGACAGATCTTTGCCAGAAATTGTCTTAAGAAATCTTTGCTGATGTAGGTACCATAACCTTTTCCAGCAGTCCTTTCCTGCCCACCAAGTAGCACTGAGCCCAACAACTAGACTAGGCCACCTGTAGGAGAGAAGGAAGAACAGAGGTCCAAGTGAAGTATAAATTCAAAATCTGGCCTTCCCACCAGACACTTACTTTCCAGATAAGCTGTATATTTGCTCTCCAGTCTCAAGTCTTGCTAGCTTTGATAAAATTGCTACTTTCAGGTTTTCAGAGGGTCTTTTTTCTAACATTGCTCATTTTTCCCCTTTTACAGCTCCCTTTGCAGATGCACTGAATGATAGTGTTGTACAACTCAGCCTGGAGAACTCTCATGGAAATCAATTTGACTAATGCACACACAGCATAAAAGGGGATATTTAACTGCAAAGAGGATGTTTTTTCCCCTGGACTGGAGAACAAGAGCAATCATTTGAGCTAGAGTTTCTGTGTGGAAGCTGGAGAGAAGTGATGGTTTCCCCATGGATTAACATTTCATGACTTTGCTCTTCACACAAAGGTTACAACTACTTATGTTATATGCAAGCTATGCATAATAATTAGAAACAGAGCACACTGTCTAAATCATCATACTTGTTAGCATTTCAGTGCAGATATCATATTAATCCTCAAATTTCTAATGTCAGCAGTAGCTGCTTAGAGTTGTCATTGAAATCTTTAATTTCTCTCTTCTTCATACTGCATCTATGTGCACACATTGTTCGTTGATTATGATTTGGCATTTCTTCTAGGTTTTTATAACCTTGCAGTAGACTTATGCATGTAAGAATTTACACTGGCAACCTAGTACATATTATACAAGAGAGGAGCTATATTTGAATGAAAAGTATTGAAGTTACTTAAGATTCTATTCAG
>NW_009629570.1:21704-55948 GCF_000690535.1 Cariama cristata
TTATATAGCATAATAAAGGTCGGCTGTGATACATACTATTACATTAACATGCAAAAGGATGTGTAGTAGTAGATGATAGGAAGGGTTTATTTATTATAAAAGCAGGTCATGCTTTAGGAATAAGTTTCAGATAGCAATAGACAGACAGTGACAGTGGATTATTGTAGGCTTATGGGGAAAAAAAAATTTTCATATCAGATGAAACAATCATTTTAAAACTGGAGTCAGAATCCCAAATCCTCACAGAGCAAAGAAAAATACCTGAGCAGTTTTAGAAAGAAGCTTTCGTAAGGGCTCTGAGCTGGTGTGGTTGCTTCCATCAGCAGGTTTCTTGGTAGTGAATCTATCCATTCATATTAAACTCATACTAAACAGTCCTCACAGTGACTTTTGCACATCATGTATCAATACAAGTCTTTCCTGTGATGTGTCATAGTTAGTAACAATTAACTTGATTTAGTTAATTGTTTAGGACATTCCATGATAATTAAAAATAAGCATTTTGGACATTTTTGATCAACGATTGTCTCCATCAGCATTCTTCTAGATTTTCTGTGGTGTGGAAAAGAAAGGGAGAAGAATTTCTCTTCTCTGCAGTTTGCTTATGGAAGGTGATGAGTGTTACAAGGTACTTAAGGCCATGTACAAGTCAGTTCTGGAACACAGTTCATGCATTATTTATGAGACTTTACTGAAATGTAAATCTGAGTGATTTTCATTTGTTACCTTGGTCTTAAATGAAACAACATTTACTAAGTCCAAGGAATCATTTTCAGAGTTCAGATTCTAAAGAGAAATGTGTGGTATGGTAAAAATTATTAATAAAAAATAAATACATGTCCAAGCAAATAAAGCTTCTGCACTATAAAACTTCACATTTGTCTGTATCAATGTTTAATGCGTTTGTAAAAAGCAGTCCTGCTTTGCAGAGTATAGCCACAAAAGTGTCCTGCAACCTACTAGCACTTAAGATCACAGCATGGGTCCAAAGAGGATTGTCAGAAATGCATCATCCATGTTTGATAGGTCAGAGGAACTGTACAGAGTATATTAAAGCCATGTTATAGTTACTAACAGGAAAGTGAATGCAAAAATATTTCTGGGTTAGTTCTAAAATTAGGTATTAACTTCTCATTTGATTGGCTTAAGCACACTTAAGAAATTAGCAGTAGGTTGGAGCTTGCTAAAAAAGATTCAGTTATGACCTACAGAAACCAATTGCACAACAGGGACCTAAAAAAAAAAAAAAACAAAAAACAAAAAACAAAAAAACCCCCACAAATTAAAAAAATATGCTAATCATAATGTTTTATAAATGACATATCTTTCCATTATAATAGAACAAAAATATGCCTTGAAAGACTTTGATGTGCCCTACCATAACCGGTTTATATCCATGCTACTAAGAGCAAAGTATAGCCCATAGTTCCTTAGGCATCTTTATGCCTAATAATTTAACTGGAATATTTTCTTCCATCTCTGAGTTACTAATACATGTAGCATTTAAAAACAACATGAATTTAGAAGACAGGTAGGATACATTTGCTCTAGCATTTGTTCAGACGGATTTGCACAGGGTTATTTCAGTGATATGGCTGCTGTTCCTGCATTTGTGTCCAGCTAGGAGTACTATGATCTGCCAGTGCAATGGAAAATATTTCCAACTACATTTACAAGATATTTCAATTCAAATGAAAAAGATATTTAAAAGAGGGGTTTTATATGTAAAAACTATAGACATCAGTAAAAAATTAAAGCACTGAATTGAGTAATTGCACAGAATTTTAAAGAAATGTTAATATTTGCGGTAAATGTGACCCCAAATAAACATGCTAGATTCAGACACCTTGTAGAAATGCAAGTTCAAGTTATTCTCCCTTGAAAGACAAAAAAGGGCAGGGGATCTGAGCATCGACTCAAGCTTGTTATACATATGCACACATGACCAGTTACAATCCGAACTTGAGACTTGAATTCTTTGTTATTGAACAAAAGCTTAATCCTCCAAACTTCTCAGTAAAATAGTTTTAAACGGGTGAAAATAAAATACAATTAACAAAGAAGTGAAAGGATATGAAGAGGCATTTGAGGCAGCAGCACAAAAAAGAAAAAGACAAAATAAAATAAGTTTTCCAACATGAATAAATCTTTGTGGAAAATACTAAAACAAAAAAGGCTAAGAGAAAGAAATTAAACAGATCTGAAGTTATGAGTGCACTAGAAAACACAATACAATAAACTTCAAACCTGCCTCTTGGGGAAAGATTAAAAATAAGAACTGTAAACTATACGAGAAGCATTTTGTAGAAACTATATCTTGTTTAAAAATAAAGCAATCTAACTTATCTTCCCAGATGCAATATTCTACACTTCAATTTGGTAAGCAAAGTATTGTTTTTGATCTTTTAGCTGATTTCTGCCTAACTAGCTTTAATTGTAATGTTTACTTTTAATTGACACTCAGCAATTCCACGAGTTATTATGCCAACAACAGGTCTTCACTATGTAAAAAGGCTCAAAAATATCTTGAAGTCTGAACAACCAATTCAAATACTGTTCAGAAATTCTCAAAATACTACAGAAGATGTTCCAAAATGGTTGCAAACTTTTTCTATCAAAGGAGGAGTCCAGAATGACTTACAATCCACTCTTATAGTTAATGACTCACACACAAGAGAAGCGGGGCATACCACCACCACGTCTCAAAAACTGTTGATGATTGAACTGCAATTTGTAAGATAAGAAGGTTTCCAAATGTATGTCATGTGATTAGGAATGCGCTTTTGTGCATTGTGCAGAATTCATTTGTGTGTGTAAGGCAAATTGTTCTTAAAGGGGGATTTTCCAAAGTGTACAGCATAGTGGGGCCAAGGGACCAAGCAGCTGTTGAGCATTTCCAAGAAAATATGGTAAAGTGAGTCACACCAAGATTTCCTGCTATCAGATTCCCTAGGATTATAGTCTCAGTAAGGGTAAATTCCCCTTTATGGGACAGAATGGGTGGAGAGTTGAACTACTGGAATATCACATCCTTTACCATTACTTTGGCAGCAAGGAGAAGTTAAGCCAAGATCTCCAGTTTCGTAGGATAGTTTACATCAGAGAATGAAATGTACATGGATATCTTTGTGCTAGATTCGACATGCACCATAATACCACAATGAAGATGCAGTGACAGATTGGCAACGACATACTTTCAAGCCCAGAAAGTTTGAATTGTAGTTATTAGCCCTGCATTGTTGCCTATGTAGCTGGAGAGATACAAGTATATTAATTTTATTCTTGGTATGCTACAATCACACCTACATTTTACTTTGTAGTTAGACCTTTAGGGAGTAGCTCTCAGGCTGGTTATGCTGGGAAACTTCCCAGGAAAATGTCATTCAAACTTTGAAACTTCTCTCCTGTTCCTCTCTGCTGTATCTACCTCTCCTTCATATCGAAAGTTTACTGTTATTTTGAAGCAATAGGAATGGACAAGGAAGAGAGCTGGCTTTATCAGATCCTGTGTTGAAAAGTTCCTGAGGATGCAGCAGAGACGAACCATGAATTGTTGCAATCCAAGATGAAGAAGTTGGAGGGTGGGATACAATGATTTTTGGGTAAGCCAGTGGAAATGGGGGTGAGGGATACATAGATTTACACCCATATTTGAATGGCAAAGGAAGTAAGGTTGCACAGAGTTTCTGATATCTACTGCAATAGGCTATTCATTAAATCCTTACTTTGCCTCCATTCAGTCAACTTCTTGGTACTATTTCAAAATGAACCCAGGCTTAAACAAAAGAGTTACAGAAAATATCTGCAAAGCTCTTCAGAGTGAGTACAATAGGTGACAACTTTTTGGAATGACAGAGAGAGAATGTTGATGTGTTGAGGCATTTCATCCATTTAAAACCTTTCTTCCTTTTATCAAGTGTGTTTTAATTTTTATAAGTTTCTCGAGCTAGAAAGAGGCCTCTTTAATTATAAATGTGAAAGAATAAATACAAATCTTTAGCTTGCAACACTTCACTTTAGATTTAAGAATAAATGCAATTTAGAATATTCCTTTATTGTGTATCAATTTTTAGAAACTGGAAGTCAAAGCCACTGAAGACTGAAAGAGCAATGTAACCAGCTTGGCTTTGAGAAATTCAGAACAACTGAGAGACTCCTCTCAGACAAAGACACAACATACAGATGCCCTAGAACTGATCTGGAAGGAACGCTGTGTGCTCCAATATGCGTTTCTGCAGGTAAAAATGCTTTTTTCTCTTCTTGCAGTTTGCAAAACCTGCTCATTACAATCCTGTAAATATTCCTTTAAATCAAAAGGAGGTGTAGTTGCTAATCTCCAGTCTGATGTCTCATCTTTGAAGACTCTCAGAAGAGAGAAAACTTTCTTCTCTTCCTTTTCTCTTCATCACTACAGGGATCATTAGCAAGGATGAGAAGGCACCACAATAATAATAAAGCCCCATTTGTGTCTCCAAATACATGCAGGCAATTACAACACTGCAAAATCAATAACCCAGGTTTCACCCAGAAATGAAGGCAGCAAGGCACAGATTACATTTTGGTGATATGAACAGGCAGGACTGCAGTTCTGCCAGTCATCTCACCATGTGGTCTTGGATAGAGCAAGGAAATAGAGTCTGGAGCACAAGCTATTTCCCCTAACCACAAAAGCAACAGCTTGTCCTAGACCCTGCACAGTGGTAGATGTTAGGTACCATGTAAACAAAATAAACGTATGGATCATAGCAGAGGACAGGAAGTGGAACTGGTGCCTTTGTGCTAACCCTTCTCCTTTGAGAAGCAGCACCTCTGGTTTCTCTGAACCACTTAGCCTAGAAATAGATCGAAAATCAAGAAGGTAAGCTGAACATCAGTTATTCAATAATATCAATTCAAAGTGATTCCACCAGCTTTTCAGCAGACTGAGTATTGACTCTGCATATCTGCAAGTCAACATCAGCAACTTCAATGTTTTGCTGAGATATAAGAAGGGAAATAGGTGTTGAGTAGTGGGGGTAAGGAAAGCAGAAAGAGAGTTCAAATTATGCATAATCCTTGATCATGAACACCGTGCATAGATCCTGCACATTTTTCAACTTTCTTCTAATTCCGTGGAATTTCATCTTCAAGGTTTTAAAAAAAAAAAAAAAAAAAAAAAAGGAAAAAAGCATAGCACTACCTATCACAGCTACAGAGAAATCCTTTACGTTTGAATCATGTTCAAAAAGAAAGCAAGAAATTCAGGGATGCAGGAAGATCAGAAATTAAAAGCTATGCTACTAATCACTCCTTGCATGAGCAATGCATCAATTCGAGGGTGAGAGTTATTGCCCTCCTCCCGTCACCACAGCCTGACACATGAAATAAAAAAAGACAGAGGGAAGGACCAGAATATGCAGTTAGGAACTAAAAGTGAGAGACCGCACCATTGAAACATAAGAGGTCTAGTCAGCTTGGGGCCAAAAGTGGTAACAATCATCATCTCCCTTGAATTTATCAACTGCAAGTCTTCCTTCCACTGGATTCTCTCCACAAACTTCAGATGACATCCCTGCATCGATTACAATGGTCAAGTCTACTCTCACAATCAGGAGGGCAAGAAACATGTTACCCAAGGATTCAAGCCTAATTAAATTCATATTACTGCCAGTTGTTTTTTTTTTTAAAAAAAAAAAAAAAAAAGAATCCTGAGTCTTTTATATATCCTTACCAAGGGAGTTGCTAAGCTTGGAGATTTCATAACAGGAATTATGATCATCTCTGAACACACGTAGAGCCTGTTATGTAAAGACCATAGGATATTTCAGCTTGGAAGGGACCTCAGGAGATCTCTAGTCCAACCACCTGCTCAAAGCAGGGCCAGTTCTGAGGTCAGACTCATGGAGCCTTGCTCCATCTTCTTGATGACCTCCTCGTAGGCACTAGGAGCTGCTGTTAGGTGTCCCCAAAGCCGTCTCTTCTCCATGTTGAAAAAGCCCAGTTCCCTCAGTCTCTCCTCACAGGGCAAGGGCTCCAGCCCCCTCACCATCTTTAAAGTAGTTGAACATTAGCATCTAGATAGAAACAGAGTACCTCACAAAGTCCTTCATTTACGGAAGAAATACAATAGAAGGGTTAGAAATGAGGTAAGGTACATTTTTGATAGCAGTACTAAGATCTATACTGGTGCAGTCAAATACCAAACTGCTATATTGAAAAATATTGCTATAGCATTTCATATAGGAGATAATTCATAAAAATCACAGGAAAATTCAGGTTGGAAGGAGGTAATCTACTCCAACCTCCTTCCCAAAACAAGGTCAGCTATGAAGTCAGGGTTTTAATTCTTCAGTCATCCATTATCACTGGCAGCAGATGAAGAATTCAACCTTATTTTCAAAAAAATCCATTTCTTGCTGACTCATATTTCATTATAGGATTCTAGGGAATTAAAATATTTCATTATGAATATGGGAATTACAAGGCAAGAGGGAGGGGTAGCCATCTGTAGTAGAACACACTGCTCCTGTTTACATTCATCTCATCAGTTTGTTTACAGTGAACCCTCCTGAACCTCTCCTTGCTAGCTAGATAGGATGCCTTCCCTTTGTGTTAAGCAGGCTTATGCTTGAAGTCAGAATGAGCAGATGGAAAGAAAAGTTTTAACAACAAGAGCACTTTTCCATTGTACTTATGATGACAAAACAGTACAAAGTGTCAGCAGTAGGCAGAGTCTGCTGCCATCTACAATACTAGGTATATTGCTGCTTTTCTTAAATCCAGAGTAAATTGTTTCTGAGCAACTTGAAGCATGCAGAAAAGATTTTAAAAAACCTAGCCAACTGAAGACAAAATTGAAAGGAAGTCTTTCATTCCATGACCTATCCTTTTGTATATAATAAATATAAAAGAGGCAGTCAACCTACGGCCTTGGTTCAGACATAGTGCCCAAGTACAATTCATGTACCTCTCCACTTGCTGTTTTTCAGTTAGGAGCACCTTGGGCACAGGCAGGAGGGGAAATGAAAGCCTCACACAGGTAATTACAACCTGCTTCTAGCTGGCCTCAGTGTTAAATTCAGATGCAGGAGTTTGCACAGCAGTTTCTGAGTTCTCCTTCTAGACCATCCTGAACTGAGTTTGCTGAAAAACTCCTGTGAACTCTCTGAGGAGCATCAAGGTTCCTCCTGCTGCTGCTAGGAAAGGATAGCTACAGGAGGCTGCAGCTTCTAGCAAGCTCTAGTAGCTTCTAACAAGATCTGGCAGCTGTTCTTGATCAAAGGGTGTTTTAGCTCTAATCAGGAGATTAGGAAGGGTCAAGCACCCTTTCAGCAGGTACTAGAGAGAGGCCTAGAGTGCAATAGTTCATGCATAAGGGGGCCAAAAGATCTTTACACATGCCTACACAGTGGCAGTGACATGACATAGTGCACAATCCCCACCAATGACTGGAGCATTTAGCCCTGTCATCCTTTTTGATGACTGAGGACTGCTTGGAAGAGACAGGATCCACCCAACCAAGTGGAACAAAAGCATCTTTGCCAATAGGCTGGCCAGCTAGAAACAAGGAGGCCAGGAGAGATGGCAACATCCAGTACAGAAAGGAAGTGATGGACAGGGTTGGCAAGTAAAGTGTGCAGCATGATGTGGACAGGAGTCACCTCAATCAATGGAACTGGGCTGAAGGGGCCACCCCAAGTCTATGCACACAAATGAAGCACAAAAAGAACAGCAGATTGCATATGTTTTCTCAGAAATCAGTAAACTGGTGCCTCTCTGAAGTGCCCGTACACCAATATTCACAGCATGGGGAACAGGCAGGAGTAATTAGACATCTGTGTGCAGTTACAGGGTTACAACATCATTTGGATCATGGAGACACAGTGGGGTAGCTCACTCAACTCGAGCGCTGCAATGGGCAAATGCAGGCATATTGGGAAGGTGATAGGGGATCTAGATCGATCCACCATTTGGAGGTCCAGGACAGTGAGGAGGGGGAGTTGCCCTTGATGTGAGAACAGCAGATGCGTGATGAGCCAGGTGGCAGATTATGGGTCAGAATCATTGGACAGACCAAAATCAATAATGTTGTGTTGAGTGTCTGCTACCAATCACCTAATCAAGAGGAAATACTGGATTTTGTGGCCTTCTTCAGATGGTTGGAATTAGACCCACATGCACAGGCTGTGGTCCTCATGCGGACTTTGACCACCCCAGTATCTGCTGGAGGGACAATGCATCAGACCACAAGCAATCGAGGATGTTTCAGGTGTGCATTGAAGATGACTTCCTGACACCAGTGATCAAGCAGCCAACAAGGGGACATGCTCTGTTGGACGTTACACTTTCAAACAAGGAAGAACTGATTGAGGATGTGAAGGTGGGGACAGCCTTGGCTGCAGTGACCGTGAGATGTGGAGTTCAGGCTTCATGAAGAAGAGAGTGAGGCAAATAGCAGGATCTTTGCCCTGGAATTCAGGAGAGCAGACTATGGCTTGTTCAGGGACCTGCTTGGAACAGTCACATGGACTATGACACTGTAAAGAAGAAGCCAGGATAGTTGTTTGATTTTTCAAGAATCACTTCCTCCAGGCTCAAGAATGGTCCATCCCAATGTGCAGAAAGTCAAGCCAAGGTGGCAGGGATCTCCTGAAAAACTCAACTATTGAAAAGAATAATAAGAGGTAGCAGCAGGGACAGGTGACCCAGGGGAAATACAGAGACACTGTTCAAGTATGCAGTGATGGGGTCAGGTACACCAAAACCCATCTGGAGGTAAATCTGGCAGGGAATCTACAGGGCAGTCAGCCTCACCTCAATCCCTGGGAACGTTGTGATGCAAATAACCTTGGAAGCTGTTTCCAAAAATATGAAAGACAAGGAGGGAGTAGTCAGCATGCATTTATGAAGCAGAAATCAGGTCTGACCAACCTAATAGCCTTTTATGCTGAAATTACTAAGCTCAGTGGATGAGGGGAGAGAGCAGTGGATATTTTTATCTTAACTTCAGCAAGGTTTTTGACACTTTCTCCCATAACTTTCTCATAGACATATTGATGAAATACAGACTAGATTAGTGGACAGTAAGGTGAATTGAAAGCTGTCTGAACTGCCAGGCTCAAAGGGTTGCAATCTGCAGCACAAGGTCCAGCTGAGACCAGTCACTAATGGTGTACCTTCTGGGGTTGATACTGGGGCCAATGCTGGTTAACATGTTCATTAATGACCTGGAGCATGGGCCTGAGTGCACATGAATGGCAAGGAGTGGCTGGTACACCAGATGGTTTTGCTGCCATTTAGAGGGACCTCAACAGCCTGGAGAAACGAGCCAACAGGAAGGTCATGAAGAGCAAAGGGCAGAAGTCCTGCATCTGGCAAGGAATAACCCCATGCACCAGTAGAGGCTAGGGGCCAGCTAGCTGGAAAGCAGCTCTGCAGAGATGGACTCTGCAAAAGAGGGAGTGGACAAGTTGACCATGAGCCAGCAATGGGCCCTTGTGGCAAAGGCAGCCAGCAGTCTCCTGGTTTGTATTAGGAAGAGTGTTGCCAGCAGGCTGAGAGAGGTGATTCTTCTCCTTCACTCAGCACTGGTGAAGCCACTGAGTGCTGGGTCCAGTCCTGAAATCCCCAGTACAAGAGAGGCATGGACATACTGGAGCAAGTCCATTTAAGGGCCATGAAGATGACTAAGGGACTGGAGCATCTCTCCTGTGAGGAAAGGCTGAGAGAGCTGGGACTCTTCAACCTGGAGAAAAAGCTCACACCTGATAATGTGAGCAAAGAAAGTGGAGACAGACACTTCTCAGTGGCACCAGCCACAAGTTCAAATACATGAAATATCATTTAATCATCAGAAAAAAGAAAGAAAGAAAAAAAAAAAACCAACGCATTTTTACTATGAGGGAGATTAAATGTCAGAACAGGTTGCCCGAAGAGGTTGTAGGGTCTTGGTCCTTAGAGATACTCAAAATCAGATTTGACTCAGCTCCGAGCAACCTGCTCTAACTGACACTGTTTAGAGCAGGGGGGCTGGACTGGATGGTCTCCAGATGTCCCCTCCCACCTCAATGAGTCTGTGGTTCTGTGATCAGTTTGGTCATATTTCCAAACATGTGACCAAAGTGCAGGAACCTTTACTGTGTCATGTGTACACTTGTGGTCACTTGATGGGAACACTCATCCGTTTTAGCTATATTACAGGAGTGCATTCACATCCATAACAGAAGAGGATCATGACCTATAAGCCCTGGAGTACTGTAGGAACACGTGTATGCCACACTGCGCCGGAAACACTGGGAACCGCTGACAGAGTAAATTCTTTTAGTTAAAAAGCCTAAGCAATAGCAAAGATGTTATAATTAGCTATGGATTCAAAGCTATATTTGCTGGTAGTGGAACTTACAGGAAGAATTACACTGATTTACTGTAATTTGCACTGAGGGTTTCAAACTTAGAATCATGGCCCAAGGTGTAGTTATTCAATGCCACTGAAAGATACCCTCTAACACATAAATCAACCATGTACAGACAAAGACAAGGAGCAGACTATAGAGCTGCCAAAGAGGCAGCAACCTTGTAAACTTATACCACTTTTACTATCACCTAAGAAATACCTATCTGCATCTTTGTTCAAAGGTTCACATCGCAATGTTTCAAGAAGATACAGTCTTACCTGGCTAAGCAGTGGTCATGGTGGGGGTCGAGGAACCTATAAGAGTGAGACATTCGTTTCAGACAACTGAGGGCCATTAACCAAAACATCCTCTAGGAACCCTTCTTACTCCAACTCTCTGATCAGCTTCTGTCTCTCTCCCAAGTCTGGGTTAACCAAAGCCCAGAAGGATCTTGAGGGATCCCAGGATGTGGCAGGAGCTATGAAATTCAAGCTCTTCAATCTAGCTTTCCTCCAGAAAGGAGAGAGGTCAATGGACCGACATCTAATTGTTTCAACCACTGTGTTGTTTAATCACCAATTAGACCTCATTTCTCATCTGCAAAGTTCAACCTATCAATTTCCAGCCACACAGTCTTCTTGTTTACTGTAAAGATATGCTTCCTCTCTGCTCAGAGAAAGCAGGCACGTGTGGGCCCCACTTGTGCCCCAAGGCAGCTGGCTGTGAGCCTGCTCCAGCTCAGCACCCGACAGCCCCATTAACACATAGCTCTGCCCGTGCCTGGATGCCTACCCGAGGAGCAGGGCATTTTATTGCAGGCATAGCTGCACATTAACAGGTCTGAAAGCTTCAGGCTGAAGTTAGCTCACAGCAAGCATCTGACTATGCAGATAGTACAGTCAAAACCAGCCCTTGGGTCATGCCTGCAGAGCTCTCTGTTCGCATTAGTTTTCTAACTTTTTCAGACTTTTCTTAGAATAATTTTACATAATAGGTTGGGATGGCACTTGAGGTAGATATAGCTACATACCTGTTTATATAGGGGCTGTATAGAGGCCTCTGTACAGTATAAGTACCAAACTAAAAGCAACACTCATCCTCAGTGACTGGCTGTTAGCTGTTCTTGAGTAAACATATTTTAGCACTACCTCAGTATTCCTGAAGTTGAGACACCTTCCTGACAAAGTTTTATTAATATCATTGTTTCCACAGACTGTTTCAGTTTCAACAAAATGGTATTTCCTGACAAAAAAATAGTGCATCCAGTAATGCTGAACAATTCTGCCAGCTTCTTAAAATACGCAAAAGCATCGGCACCGGAAACAGTGAACTGCATTCATATGCGTAGTAGAGGCAGGGGAAAAAGAAAAAAAAGTGACAATGTAGCCAACAAATTAAACTCGAAAAAAAAGTCTGCATTTATTGTCTGGCTGTTTTATACGCTAACCAGTATAAACCTATTGTTGCTGCAAGACATCAAGTCATCTCAGCTATGTACTGAACACTTCCCTGCTGCAAAGAACTGAATGGGTCATTCTTATCCACAGTTTCACAGTTTATACCAGCTCATTGATACTATGAAATCAAATCTTTAGCAAAAGGATGGTCTGTCATTTTGTGGAAAGAAATGTGTAACAGAGCTATGCTTCTGTTAGTTTATCTGCATCTATCAAATTAATGTGATTACTTCTAAGCTTTCCTAAACTATTCAGAAGGAAAAATTCTGTTAAAATTAGGAGTTATGATTATTATGTCCTTCTAATGTGCTTAACAAGAGAAATCATTACAGAATTCAAACACTTTGCAAACGTATATTCCTGGCAGGGGAATGGACGTTAACATGGCAGCAAAAGCAGTTTCTCATGCTCAGGAGACACTCTAGAGGGCCATCCTGGAACAGAACTTTAGTTCTGGATGGGTTTAAGTCAGATAAAACCAGTTGAAAGAAATAAAATAAACAAGAATGTTGGAGAACAGAAATTTCAAGAGTTCATATGAAGAAATGAAAAAATTGCAAACCTACCATCACAGATAGCTGTAGAGACACAGGCTGATTAACGAAAAAATATAGCATCTGCTCCTGTGTTTGGCTAGATGCTGAAAAGCAAAGTCCATTTATTTAGAAGAACAAGACGACAATGATACAATCTGTTTAGAACAAGAATGTAATTTTCAGTTGCATGTCCACTTTCAGCAAGTGCAGTTGCTGGGGGAAAAACAGGAATCGAATCACACTTGCTGCTAAATACATATTTAATTGCTTATGTTTTTTTTATATTTTGTTTTGCACCAGACTGTTTACTCTGCTCATGATGATGTGGAATTAGTGTTGCAAAGTTTTCTGCTTCCCTGACTCAGTGTTAAAGTGCCCCCTAGTGCACCTTTAAGGAAATAACCCAGCCTAACACGGCAGGGCTAGGGGTTGAGCACAGAGACTATTCTGGCACATTTTATTTCATGTGAAAATATTTCATTATCTCCCTCCATTCGATTTCATCAGATTTTAGTGGCTGAAGTAGATTCTGCATCTCTGGGAATGTGAATTAGTAAAAGCGAATCCAGTAGGGTCCCAGATGGATGTAACGTAAGAAGTAGTGCTCGTCCTTTCTAGGCTCCTAACCTACAGAGCTGTGCCAGAGACCTTGTGACGGAGGCTGGAGCCCCCCAGTATCAGCTCTTGGCACCGGCTCCCACCCGGCAGGACGCCTGCAGTGCCATCAGCCCGACACAGCGGCCCGGACCCTGCCCAGGGGCCGTCATTAAGCCCCGCAGAGGACATCCAGACTGCAGACCTTTTTTCCTCTACTCAGCAAGAACGGATGATACCCTATGACTCTGTTTAGATTTAGGAACAGAAAACTTAAGGAACTGATTTGCCTCTTCTGAGGCTTTGAAACAGAGTGTCAGGGTCTGATATCCATCCGTAGAGTTACAGCTGGCTGCATCAAAGTAAGCAGCTACAGCAATAGATATTGCTGAAAACTGCAGTTATTTAAGCACACACAGACATAGCATTTTAAATCACCGCAACAGTTCATGTTTTCCTCAGGGACTGAACAAATCACCAGTGCTCTGTGACACAGTGAAAGGAAGAGAAAAGAGGGACTATCCCTTTTTTAATCACAGTAATAAAGAGATATGACTTACTCAAAAAGCCTGTCAAGAATGCATGGAAAAAAATCTGAAATTACCTGAGCTTTTGGTTATCTGACTTCTGCCTGAACCACAGACTTCTCCCTCCCTTCCAAAACAGGGTATGTCTGAAATGATCTCTGCTTTTCACTCCCTGATAACCTTAACACTGCAGTGGTATGAAAGAGCTTGTTTCTCAGATGCTTGAATATTACTCCTGATGTACAGGGATCTACCTGTCTTTTGTGATATGTTGTGATAAGCTAATTTCTTCTGCAGAGCTTTCCTGTAAAGAAATTGTACTGCAGTATGGAAGTCAAATGGAAATAAACTGTTACAATATTTTCAGCTGCAGAATTAAAAAAAAAAATAAAATAAAATTAAGACAGTCCTTCAGTCATCACCATCACATATAAACCCGAAAACAATTGACGATCAATAAATGTATGCAGCTGGCAAATCTCGGTGACAAGATGTCCTTATAATTAGAGCAGTATCATCTGTGGTGCGGCTTCTAACTGCTTTCCCCATCCCTCCCCCACAGAAATCACTTCAATCTTGCCTGTTTAGATATTTAGCATTTACACTGATGAGAGGAATATAGATTCCTAAACAGAAGACACTGCACATACGCATCAAGAGTATTTTAGTTCCTCTCAGATTTCTCTTCTCTTTGGGATTAAATCAGAGTTCATACTATGACTCTACATTTTGTGGTTTTATTAATTTGTGTCTAATTACTTAGAGAGCTATTTTGGCTTGACATTATTCCTACTTGGGTTCTGTTAAAAGATCTCCAACAGCTGTTCCAGATCAGTGTAAGAATTGATTTCACATCCATTTTATCATCGGAATTAATGAAGAGAAAGGAGCATCTGACTTACTGTGAGGTCCATGGCAAGTGGCTTTGTCTCTCTGCTTGAGTTTCTACATCAGTACTGCCTTCACAGAGACTTATCAGGAATCACTTTTTTACGTTCATACAGTACTAATCACCAAAAAAAAGTGCAGAGAAAATAACCAACAGAGTTCTTATATGCATCTTTTAGTGCTGTATTTAAAATTTGTCTAGTGCAGATTCCAAATATTTTAAAATGTCAACAGATCATAGTTAATCAGACCCAAAAGATCATTAGTCCATCTGGTCAAAACAAGACACTAAGACTTTGTACTACAGGATTTGAGAACACCCTATCAGGTCACAGCAAGAAGTGCTATGCAGTGATGAATTAATTTATTTATATTTGCTACAAGCAGCTTGTTCTCTCATTCTCTTCCCTGTAACCAAATTACATATGCAAAGTAGGATCTGGTAGGATTGGTTTTCCCTGCATAAATATATACATGCTGCTGTGTGCTTATATTAGAGAAGTCAAGGTCAAAAAAGTATACTTTCCGTTTGAAGCAGCAAGTCCCACTGCAGTTCCTATAGGAGATTATTAAAAAACCTCTGCTGAAATAGACCTTACTTTCATACTGAAGAGCAACACTTACCTGGAGAGCCAAAGTGTCTATGTCTGAAGGGTTTCTTCTGAAACTTGTCCTTGGTGGAGTGCTGAATGGACCCAGCTTTAAAGCACTGTCAATGTCTTGGTGGGTTCAAATTGGGTCAGGTGGACTGGGAACAGGATCACTGAAATGTTGTTTAAAAGACCTCTGAAGCTCTCCAGTCCAGTCTCACCCTTCGAGTTGGATTATCAGCAGAACCGAATCAGGTCATCTGTAGAAAACCCTCAAAGATGGTCATCTGCCTGGGTGCTGCACTGCACTCCTGGGAAGAAAGGATGGCCAACCTGACCTTCCCCGTGCAGAAATTCTGGCTGTTGCCCCTTGTTATATCATCTGCACCTTCTGAGGAATGTTTGGTACTCTCATTTTCATAAACCCCCCTCTTAAAGTAGTTATAGACATCTACTAGATCACTCCTTAGCCTCTGCATGACTGTAAGCAAGCCCAGCTCCCTCAAAGGGCATGCGCCCTGTACTCCATCTTGGTGGCCCACTGACAGACCCTTTCAATAAGTAAATTATGTATTTACTTAGTTGAAATATGGTTGTGTCCTCAGTTAAAACTTCCTAAGTCACTGGGTTTCATACTTAAACATGGTGTATTGCTGTAGACTCCAAAGCTGCGGCTAAGACATCATCTGCTGGACAGGACAGTACAGAAAATGGTAGAGGGCCTTTTAGATGCTATTATGCAAGAACTCACACAGAGAATTTATCCTCCCCACAGAGAATACTGTACTGTGCCTGAAAATACCTCAAAGCACGGCTTAGGTCTACACTAAAACCCTTGCATGTGTCTTGCTTACATTACATATAGTTGTGCTTTCAGCACCTACCTCTGGGTCATTTTGATGGGAGCCATGTCACGTTACACGACTGAACAATGTCATGCATAACACTGCTCGTATCTTAGCTCAGCTCTTTCTAGATATTGGCAGGTTGCATAATATCACAGTCAACCATGCCATCCTAATGGATCTTTGTAATATCTCCATGTAAACTTTAAGTAGGTCTGGAAGAGAATTGAGCCACATGAGAGATCAGTTAGCAGAAGCATAGTGTTCTTGATACTAACGTTTGTCTTGGAGCAAATACATACAAGTTCTGGATTTACAATTAAAATCTAAAGTGGACACATCAACAGAATAACCACAGACACAATTTCATTATCAAACTGAAATTCTAGAAATTAAAATGTGGAATGTATTTTTAATGTGCATTCTACTCTCTATACTCTAGCTCAAAGCAAGAGCAGCAGTGTCTGGCCTGCAAAGTGGCCCTCAAATACCACCTAAAGGTAAGGCCAACATAGGATCTCCTTCTTGCAGCTCTTGTGTCATTCACCTCCTTTCCAGTCACTGATCTAAAAATTGCCTTTTTATCCCTGGACATTTTGACTTCAGAAAACCACTCAAGTAGCTTTAGTTTAGAACTGTGTCAGCTCCCTTCTAGCCTGAGCTATATCATATTTTCTTCAGCGAAACCTATTTGATCCAATGCATCCAGTTCACTGGTTGTTTTGACATCTGTGTTCAGAGAGCCATGCCTTTCCAATATGGCAACAAACAAAAAAACTCACTCTGACAAGTAACAAACTTCTCAAAACAGAGAGAAGCTGGGACAAGATTTATGACAGACAGTGCATCTCAAGAGCTGAAAGATGGACTTCTATTTGTAAGTTTTATGGTCTAATGTATAGTTGCTGTTCTGTAATTTTGCACATACATGAAAAACAAATAAGAAAACATTATTTTACTTTTCTCTTCTAGAAGAAAAACAGTTTAATCCTGGATTTGAAAGTTTTCTGGCTGCCCAGAGGCAGTGATAAAACCTGTGCAGATAACTCATCTAGAATCACAAAGGTTTTGGCTTTGTTTTAATCTAGCAACTGTTCCTGAGCATTTCGATCACTTTTACACAAATGCGAATGTTTTCCACGCATTGTTGCACACCAGCAACATTTTCCAATATCTTTCTCCAATAAATTTGTGCAGAAGACCACAGCAGGAAATTCTACATGCCCCATTGGGCTAGCAATCATTAAATACACAACATCCTAACGAAAGGCAGTTTATAGTACTAGCAAAGAACTTTTCACACACTGACAACCAGTTTCTCAGCTTTTGAAAGCCGCATAAAAAGGCTTCCAGCTGCCATACAATATTTGCAACCAAACAAAAACTAATCCTTGGCAAATGTCTTTGCGAAAAATAACTACAGAGAATAATAAAGTGGTTAAAAATGGAGTCACACCAACAGGAAAAACAAACATTAAACCAATGCTTTTCAGCCCCCTTTCCCATTTCAAATTGATATGACTCACTTTTCCACATCATTCTCCCACCTGTGCAAACTTTGAGGCAATATACCAATTTCCAGTCCTTCAGCACAGACAAATATGATAACAACTGTCCCAGACACAGCCAAATCTCACATCTCTCAGCATTCAACAGTACACAACAATTAGTTCAGAAGTCTAGTGCAGGTTGACATAGTAGTATTTTGACATTCAACTATGTTTTTCATAAAATTATGATCAATTCATGAGTGAATCTCATTTCAAAAACCCGACCCAAGGAGGGGGGAGTACAGATTCTCAAGGCTCTTGCCTTCCCTTCCCCCTTGGCTGCACATGGACCTGTCACAGCCCTTGGGGCAGCAGGACCACAGTTATAATCTGGACATCAGTGATAGAGCGTAGAAGCCTTTTTTCAAAAGTGCTTGCATTTCACTCTTTTTCAACTGCAGGAGCTAGTCAGCAAGGCAGATGACCGCATTAAGCCTCTCCGACACAGCTAGAGGAGCCGGCAAGACCTGCACCCAGAGGAGGAACACCATGGGGCAAGCGAGGCCAGTGAAGTTGAATGGGCAGTATTCAGGGTCGTTACGGGCTGGGCATCAGCAGGACAGCAGGGCCCATGCTTGGCAATGCACCAAGGTACAAATTCAACCTGGCAAGAGTAACAAAAGAGGCAGATGATTTGAATCAACATCAAAGGCTTTACCACAAACTCCCCATCCAAATCCTACCCAAAAATTGGCTCAGCATTTGGGAAGGAAACTTAACATGATACTTGTGGAACAACTCCTTGTGGGAGTGAGGCTGTCATGCTGCACTCTCAGTAAGAATCAATCCTCCCAGCCAAAGCCTGTATTCCTTTGTAACTTTCTCAGAGAAGACAGTGAGTTTGCAGCTATGTGATATGACTTAATATAGAGCCAAAGGAGATGGCATATATCTGACCTATTTTAAAACACAAAGTGTGGAAACAACTCTCAGCAAGAAAATATGAGCTTTACTTTCAAGTGCAGGCAGGCCAAAGTAGCCCAATTATTTACCACCCAAGATGCTAAGGAGAAAAATAAGTCTCTCAGCTTCCAGCATTGTTACAGAATCTCAGAAATATTCATGTCTAATTACTAGATGATGTTTCTAAAATCCTTCACTAACGCTCTCCTCCTTCATTTTTTTTCTCCTGGTCATCGGCAAGCTCAGACTACAAATCTCATGAACTGACCCCATTTAATACAGCAATGTTTTTGTCTAGATTGTGTTACACTGTTACATTACTTATTTCCAGAATAAATAAGAAAATAATATATTACTTAAACATAAATTAGTTGGGATCAGAAAAATGCAATGTTAGAAAGAAATAATAAAGGCACAAATGTGCTTTTAACTTTCAATTCAGTTTTAATAGGCTTGTCCTGCTCTCTCCATCAAAGCAAGCAAAAATATCACTAATACAGAAACAATACATTACAAAGGTACAAAAATTATTTCCCTATTTCTTTAAGCCTGCTTCCAAGAACTCCACATGGAAAAAGAAAACAAAACAAAACAAAAAAACAACAACCCACAAGTAAAGATTCCTTTTAAGCATTTTTACTTAAACATCTCTTTTTTCCTTGTTGTATTTTTAAACACAGGGAACAAAATTGTTATGTGGTGCATTTGTAACTTGCACCTTAAAAAACAAAACAAAAAAAAAAAATCAATGGCAACATGTTTTTTCTTTTCTCTCTTGCAACAGAACTTGTGCAAGAATCACCTTTCAGCATATCTGCTAAGCTTATTGGCCTGGTCATAAAAAAAGCTAAACAAAAGCACAGATGTCTAACACTGAAACTACCTAAGGTAACAAGAGCCAGCCAGCCAGCCAGGAGCCTGCCTCCAGTGACATCTATGAAGACGTCCTTTCACAAAAAGGAAATGTTTGCTCCCTCTCATCACTGATTTTAATAAGATTCATTGTCTGAGACAGCTATTCATGCAGAGCAGTTATGATCCCCTCAGACTTTGTCTGACCTTCAGGGAATTATAAAAGAAGGAACTGATTTCAACTCCTGGAAAGGAAGAGGGAGAAAGGCAAGCCCCCTCTCACAGGGTAAAGGTAAATACTTCAACAGAAAGCGCTCTGATGTTATAAAAGAATTCCTAACAGCAGGGAAGAAGGCATCAAATCAACTGCTGTCATTTTAAATATTTCCTACAAAGGAAGAAATATGTTTTAGTGCAATGAGATATCCAGCAGCAGATTTTTATGTAGCATGCTCAAGAATTAATCTCTACGTTCAACCCTGCACTACTACAGCTGAGTCAGCACCATTCTTTTAAATGACCTGATTCTGTAATCCCATTATTAATATCATGAAAATGACTTTCCTCTTTGCTGTTTTGTGCTATCAATGGAAAGCCATAGAACTAAAATGCATTAGCTCTCACAGGTCTCCTCTAGGATTATTTGCATCAATACAAACTGAATTAATCATGGAGACATTTGAATAATCACCACTTGCATGCTAGTGCCAGAGTGATGTCAGGAGCTTGGTTCACTTCTGTAAAATGGTGCATTTTATTTGTGTTATTGTCGTCTGAACAATGCATATTTTATCATTCTCTATCAGGATGGTATCTTGCAATCTACATTATTGTTCTTTTCTTATTTCTTGGCAATTATATACACACTGTCTGCTTTACGGTCCCTAATTAGCAAGCCTAAATTTTTAAGTGGTACATGCTTAAATTTACACGTCTGAAGAGGGGAATCCATTACAAGAAACAAACATAAGAAATACCAACATAATGGAGACCCCCTTTATTTTTGCAAGACAGTGACTCAACCTTTGATTTGTAGTGTTTTATATAGCTACAGCTTTTAACTGCAAAGAGGAGAGAGTCTGCTAGGCTACTGGAGGATTGCTTTGATGGCCAGTAAAGTTTAACTCTTATTTCTGAGCACTGCTATAATTCAAGTGCACTGCAAATGGGAAAATTAAAGTGCTTTAAAAAAAATACCCAGTGCAAAATTGACCAGTTGCAATCCAACTCAGTAGGTAACCAGTGGGTTCAAGGCAATTTATGGAGCCTGTTCAGTAACCTAAACTCTAAAGACTTCAGCATTTGTAGCAACATACTAGTAAGCATTTTAAATGCAAAAAAGCATCAGATAGCTGGGGTCAGAACTCTGATAGAAGTGCTGTAGAGTTTGTCAGCATATTTATTCTGCAAAACAAATTAAAAAAAAATGAGATCCTTCTTGAAACAAAAGTGACCAAAATTCTCACAAGACAAAGGACGTGCTAGAAGCTCATCAAACATTGTGATATACGGCTGAAAACTATTACATATCCATCAAAAATAATGCATAAATACATATGAAAGAGATGTAACAGGCACAATGGTAGTGACAACAAGCAGTCTTACACACTTACATACAAAAGGAGGAGTCAAACAAACTACTTGTACTGAAAATGATTGTAGAAAAATAGGTTTACGTCACTGTTAACCGTGGTTGAAGCAAGTTTTCAGCTATGAAAGAAAGGTGTCATTATCAAAGAGAATTCAGAATAACTAGAGTGCTGCACAGTTGCCACAGGCTCTGGAAGAAGGATGGAGGCAGTAGCCACTGTCCCGTCAGTCACACCCATCACTTTTCTGAGTCCTTCCAACTTCCAGGTCGCCTGTTGCAGGGGTATTGTAACATCAGCACCATTTCCCAGAGTCAAAAAATTTCTTGATGCTAACACCCTCTAAGGAAAACTATGGAAACAATAAAAGAATCACCATGTCAGAAATAATAAAACTGGACTAGCAAAAAGAAACAATGTATTAACAACATCCAACCAAAACAAACAAACATTGGTTTTCAGTGGAGTAAACATATTCATCTCCGCCTGAAAGGAAGCAAGACCTATCATTTATGTGGGGGCAAGGCCTTTCACGGAAGTACAACAGCCAATTTACACAAACATTTGACTGGGTTATTTCCTCATTAATTTTCTTCTGCAATGTTTTTTCTTCTTTGTATGTGGAAAACAATGCTTCACAAAAGTCCACACAGGAAAAAAAAAATCAAGTATTTAATCCTATGCTGTTACTGTGCAGCTCCAGTTGCCATAACAACTTGCTGTAGCTCTTCTCATAATAGGCTTAGGGTAGCGTGTCCACAAAACCATTTTGTGACTGGAGCTACCATTGGTATACTATTTCGCATCCATGCAGCTTCTCTGTTGCCAAGAGTCAAATCTATTTCATTTTAAGTGCAAATATAATTCACAATAATTTGAGATTTCATGGCTAGAAAAGTCAGACTACAGGAAATGTTACTAATCACATCATTTATCACTCAATGTGGCACTGGATTCATCATTTTAAAAAAATAAAATAAGATCAGCCTTTACCCTACTGGTGTTCATCAAATGCTTCAGTATTTCACTGTGCTTATAACAGGAAACAGACAGTCTTTTAAATACGTATGTGAATTCGCAGCTGTATTTTCAGTCATCTCACCAGTTCATTTACACAAAATCTGTAGTTCTTTCATTTCTATATTCTAAAAACAAATGTTATTTAAGCCTGCACTATATAACAACTCTTCCTCAAGTTGTCTTTTATTCCTGTTCTTTGAGAAAGTACCGCAGCTATGGAGAATGATTGTGAAATCTGCCAAAATTCTTTGGGTAAATTTGGAAACCCGGTGCTCAATTTGGGGCTCAAATATTTTTTTGCGCTCCATTTCACAATACAGACATCCTTTCATGTAATTTATTATTAAATATCAGTTTCCCTCAGCTTAATTTTTGTAGGAAATATTTGTACAAAAGCTAATATGGAGCTTGATGTCAAAGTAACAGGTTTGAAAGGAGGATCCTCAAAATACCTTTTATGTGTTGAGCTCTCATAATTCTTTAATGACATTGTGCTGTCTTTTCAACATAATTATTCACAGCGCCTTAGTGCAAGTGAAAACTTGTATATCCAACCCAGTCCGGTATTTAGTGTTTCCCGTCAAGCATGTTGGAGCAAAGTGCTGGGCGAGCGCAACCCTCAAATGTTCCAGGTCTTCTAGACCCCTTCTACAGGCAGGAAAGATAAAAGATTAAACTAAAGGCTCCAGAATTTTCTCTCCTGAAGGAGAGAATAAACCCTTTTCTCCACAGGACAGATCTAAATGCAGACCACTCTGAATTTTTCGCTCTGCAGAAAGTCTTAAAACTTCCTTTTAAGCAGGTCATGAACAGGAACTCATGATTTTGCACCTATAGCTGATGGTCAAGATCCATTCACATTCCCAACAAAATTTTCTTCCTCTGGCGCAGCCCCTTGAAGCAGGCTACGCCCCAATCCCGTGTCTGGTTTTGGTGCAGCAAGACTGACAAACCCTTACCCATAACAGGCATCTGCCAATTTGATCCAAGACCCAATAGCATCTCAAAGTAGCAAAGGAGCAGTGCCCTCTCTAGTTCTACAGGATAAATATCACAAGATCTCTGTGAAAGTCTCTGCCCTGGATGGTGCCTACTTCCCCATGCAAGGGAACTCTCAAACACTCACCAAACCATGTCTGTGTATGGGAACCAGGATGAAGGTGGGCAGTGGTCCTGACTTTTAGAGATGCAAAGTCCCCACAGTTCCACTGGTTTTCTGTACTTTTTGTGAGACATTTTAACCACCTTGTCAACTGATACTAACAAAATTAGAGTTCATTTGCAGGTTTTTTGTAATTTCTTTGTTTCCTTTTTAAAGTAATTTCCTAATCTAAATCCTCCCCTACTGAAGTTTATTTCTGTCTAAATCATTTGTATCTGCAAAGCTCTTTGAGGTCTTCAGATTTAAGGTGTGTTATTTTATGAAGCTTGATATTTAAAGCATTCCTAAATCAAAGTAACTAAGTGACATATTTGGACTTAATTTGATTTGTAAAGACCATTATTATCTAGTTAGCAATCTCCTCTCAACTGTATTTTAAAAAGATCACTAAGGGAAATATCTGCAGTGTTACAGTCAACGCATACAAGTCATTAGCTAACACAGCATCTATCCTTACCTATGGACAGAATTTTGTCTCTTAAATTAACAAGTGATGAAGAGCAGTGAGAATTTTTGCATGTAGGGGTCCTAAGTGTTTCCAGTCCAATTGATTAGCTTTTCCTGAGCAGAAGCAGGCTATCAAACACTACTTTACTGATGTCAGCTCAGCTCTGACATCAGTAAAGTCCCTACTGCAAACTTACAAAGGACGGGTAAGTACAATGAGCAGATTTTTATTTCAGACCCATTAAAATGCTGGAGATTGTATTATAAAATAAAACCAGCAAAATGGATATGAAAAGCAATTATTTCCAACTTTAAATATTACAATAAAGAAACATAACCTAAAATAAAAGTGTACTTGAAGCTTCCTTGGAAAAAGAGCAATATCAGATTCTTGGAAATTCATTAATCTGTACAACATGGTCCAGCTTAACATTGCAAATTCCTCAACATGCACAACTAAACAGCCTTCTATAGAGGGAAATGCAATGTAAAAGACAAAGAAGAGGTGATGAAATAACATCAGTACAAACTGAATGTTACTAGAGTCTTACAATTCTGGTTACCTCTGTGATCAAGTTAACAGGTTTTTACTGTATACAAACTAATGCTTTGTTTCTATTAAAAGGCAGATGTGTGGTCTATGGCAATCACTAGCCACTAGACAGTCCATTTAGTTGAGGGAACAAATAAACACTTCTTTAGGAACACACTACAAAAATCAAAGCTGTTGTCCAAGACACTGCTTTGAAAGAGACAGCCTGAGCACAACTTGCAGGTGGGGTGAGAAGGAACTCCCTGAGACTTTAGTGCAAGTGCAGTATTTGGAAAAATAAATGGGAGCTGTGAGGTTCTGGCACCAGGAATATTGAAAGCCCAAGAGAATTTTAGTTAGCAATAGTCTTAGGAGGTTTGGAAATATGCAAACACAAAACTGCTTCCTGTCCAGTAAAGCTAGACTTTCATACATCTTCATACATCTTCATACCTATGATCAGGACTGTGCCAGAGAAATGCTTGCCTCATCTTGACCCACCTCTAAACAAGCCTCAGTGTGGTCAAACATTTCAAAGAGCAAGACTGCTAAAGGCATTCATATCCTGACATGCTATAACAGCGACACATCTACAAAAGACACAGAGAACCAGGTGCAAAGTCGCATTCAAGGATACGTGCAAAGTCTGCTCTATTGTCATGACAAGAAAAATGTGTTTGACCAAGTGAGCTTATACTTTATGGTCTTCTAAACACAGGCATCATTCCATATCTCTTAACAAGCAGCTGGATGTTGCACCAATTCATAATACCTTGAGTAGCAGCACTTGCAAATTACTTCCAAGGAAATGAGTACTTAGGAATTTGTCAGAGACCTGATTAGATGGTGAAATGAATCAGTGTTAGAACTGCAATAGACTTTGATCAGTTTAAAAATGGCTTGTTTGAACATTTGAAATCATTAGCAAGGTGCAAATGGGAATGATATAATATAGCATTGAGAGCAATTAAATTGGAGTTCATTTTGTGGCGTCTGTTGAGTACATTATTTTTATCTGGTTTAGAAACATTATAATACTTGCATAATAGATGCGACACCCATTCTCCTTGAACATTATTATAGATGTCTTTTCAGTAATATTCATACATGTGAAAGCAGCAGTAAAAAATACTATTTGCTCATAACTTCATCTTTCTCTGAGAGAAAGCTGAAGATTTCGGTGGATCAAGTACTTATTCTGCATTCCAAGCTCTTTAGACATTTATCCAAAGATCTACTAAAGCAATCAATGCAGATGGAAATGAAACTTTAAGTCCTAGATCTACAAGGTATTTACACTGAATTGGTTTAGAAAAATCCAACTACATATATTAAATAGAATGCAACTTCCTTACAAAATATCATTAATCTGGAAGTTATACCTCCAGTTTCTCCCAAAATTTACAATATTACTTTTAAAACAAAGCCAAGTAAAATGAACATGCTCCAGAGAGATTCCATGCAAAAAAAAATAGTGATCGAAGTCCCAGAGTTCTCTGTTATCAAATTAATTTCATATTTTCTACGTGAAATTCTGTGTGTTGCCTCCCTGCCTTCATCTTACCCGCAGTAGGACTGCATCCATGCGATTTATGTGCAAAAGCAAAAAACACACAGAAACAGACTAGTAAATGGGGGGGTTGTTTAGGTTTTTTCTAGTGGCTGTGTTCCTCATGAGTCATTTCTAACACACAACACTTACTGTTAAATGGACCACTTCAGTCTTTCAAACAGTTTTCCTCACAGTATGTGCAGGTGAGGTATGGAATTAATTTTACCTTCATTTATATACAAAAATTTGAGGCATTTGAATATGCTCATAAACAGAAATTCTGTGACAGTAAAGGAAGTCACGAAGTCAAAACACAAAGTTCATGTAACCAGTTTTTTCTTCCCCACCTCTTAAGTCTCTTGCTTACTCAGACACTGTTGCGATATTTGTCTCTGTACCATTCCTAGTTAAAAAGCTACAGCTTCCTTCAAGGAAGCATCGGAAGGTCAAGCCAGTGGCACCAGCATGTTCCACAGTGGCTCTGGACAGGGATTTATCCCAAATCAGAGGATAATTCGCTGTTCCTCAAAGTCCTATTGCAGGTTCCACAAGTAGATTTTCTTGTTTCTAGGGCAGCACTGGCATGGGAATCTGCTTTGGCGCATTAACCAGAGCACCCGTTGCGGCTCTGCTAACAGGTCCAACGAAAGCAGCATATAGGCTGTAACCTTCATATTTAATGTTGCAAAAGCTCCTCATCTGCCAGATAATTTATGCCTTTAACTAAAGATAAATCCTTAGAACAAACATATTAACTATATGCAGAATCAGTTTCACATAAATGACAACTTCTGCCCCAATGCTAAGTTTTCACTCAGGAGCTTAAATTTTTGCTGTCAGGCAAATCAAAAACTGCTTTTCCCCTTGTTAGCACTCCATAGCTATCAAACTACTACTTCTCATTCAAATTCTTCCTAAAAACTCAGCTTGCTTAAACATGTGATTGTGGGGGACTAAGTCTGTGAACTTTTACCAAGCTTCATTCATCCTGCTTCTTCAGCCAGATATTTTATAAAAGTCACATAGCATGGTCTTTGTCGTGTTTTGTACAGCACAGAGTACACCAATAATCAGTTAAAGCAGTAATAAAAGGTTAAGAAACAGAGTCAAGTTCATCATCATCAGAAGTTTTCCCAGCATAGGTATTCCCAACATTTTTTTTTACTGGTTTTCCCTCCTGGAGACCATGGCAACATGGAGGACACAGCAAAGCAAGGCAATCCAGCTCATAGAATAGAATGAGCTGGATTGTTGATGATCATGAGCTACTTCTAGTTCCTTTGAGGCAGCTGGGAAGAACAAGATTAAGTGGAATCATCTCAAAACATTTCAACTATTAATTATTTTTCTGAAGCAAAATGTATCATTTTGCCTGTGCAAAATACAGAATTGTATAAATTAAAAATTTTCTGTAGAAAATTGACCATGTTCAAAAAGTAAGAAGAATCACATTTCTCTTCTGCAAGTGGCCAGGTGGAAAATAAACCAACAAGCTTTTAAATGCAATTTGTCCATCCTGAATAGCCTCATTGTTTTGGGGAGGAAGGGTTTTTTAATATTATTTTATTTTAAACAATCAGTCCTTCAAGAATGTCAAATCACTTAAAACAGAACCAATAAAAGAAAAAAACTAATTTCTGCCCTTGTTGGAAGATGGGTAATCAAATAAAAGCCAGCAAGAGTGAAAGCAAGACGATTTCAGAGAGAGAGTTAAATAGAAAGAAGCTCCCAGAGGACCTTACTAACAGATGTGGATAGTATATTACACCATTGTTATCAGGCAAAACTATTCTCTTTGCTTGTAAATTAAGTTAATGTGTTAGTATCAATACTTAGGGATTTGAATAATAAAACAGATTTCAATTACCAGCACATTTCTGTACCTGGTGAGGATCGAGTCCCTTGTATCAGGATGCATCCCACAGAGTATTAGCTACTTACAAGTGATGTCCCTGTTCATCTCGCACCACTGCTTCAGGATAGCAGGACAGGAGCAGGAGAGGGAGGGGAAGCTGGTGTGGGTGGAAGCAACACTGCTTCTGACGGGCCCCTAACTGAGCCCCCATGTAGTCTCCCAACACCATCCACCCACGCAACAGGTTAAAAAGACAAGCCAAATTAGGGTAGGCCTTATAGCAGTCGATTCAAAATATCTCTAGGACTGATCTGAACAGACAGTGCAGAGCTAAGGGCTATAATGGGTACACAAGTGGTGAGAAGCAGCACTCGAGGGTCTCAAGTCTGACCTAGCCAAGAGAGAGGGAACCAAAATGCTTCCTCACCTCACCTGCTGCAGCCTCACTGCTTGTTTGTGTTCTCTAGTTTGGCTCCACCATGGGCCTTGCCAGTGGTATCTCCTTACATTTGGGCAAGGACCCCAACCCTTTATATCCATCCCCCTCTGAGTGGCTCCACAGAGAACCTCCCTGTGCCCAATCATAGAATCACTATGGTTGGAAGAAACCTCAAAGATCATCAAGTCCAACCGTATACCCAATGTCACCATGCCCGCTAAACCATGTCTCAAAGTGCCACATCTAAACGTTTTTTGAACACGTACAGGGATGGTGACTCCACCACCTCCCCGGGAAGCCTATTCCAATGCCTGACGACTCTTACAGTGAGGAACTTCTTCCTAATATCCAACCTGAACCTCCCCTGGCACAACTTGAGATCGTTTCTGCTTGTGCTATCACTTGTTACTTGGGAGAAGAGACCAACCCCCACCTTGCTACACCCTCCTTTCAGGTAGTTGTAGAGAGCAATAAGGTCTCCCCTCAGCCTCCTCTTCTCCAGGCTAAACAACCCCAGCTCCCTCAGCTGCTCCCCATCAGACTTGTGCTCCAGACCCTTCACCAGCTTTGTTGCCCTTCTCTGAACACGCTCCAGCAGCTCAATGTCCTTCTTATAGTGAGGGGCCCAAAACTGAATACAGTATTTAAGGTGCGGCCTCACGAGCACCAAACACAAAGGGACGATCACTTCCCTAGTCCTGCTGGCCACGCTATTTCTGATACAGGCCAGGATGCTGTTGGCCTTCTTGGCCACCTGGGCACACTGCTTGCTCATGTTCAGCCAGCTGTTGACGGACACCCTCAGGTCTTTTTCCGCTGGGCAAGTGATCCAAGTGATGCAAACCAGGGCAGGAGGCTCCTCAGTAGAACAAGGAGCTTTCCCCCATCTCTACAGTGAGAAACAGAAAACTTGTATAATTAATTTAGACCCTGTAATGAACGTTGTTTTATGTTCTGACATTAAAGGATGTAAGAATCATTTAAAACCTGGAAGGCAGATGCACTGTTAGTGCAAACAGCTGACTTCAGTGACATTCAGCTTGTTTATGCAAGCAGCAAATTTGGCCTGTGTGTACTTTTTGCTCAATGCTTCTGTCAGACAATGCAGAGCAAACAATATTTGACTTCGTCTCACTCTGGGCAGAGCAACTATTTGCACCCAGGACTTTTTTCTTTGCCCGCCAGTTTGAATTTTCCCCCAGCCCAGGCTTTGATGTACCTTTATAACAGCTGCAAAACACATTTCATGCCAAGGAGCAATTTGCAGGCACAGCACTAGACATTTCAGAGCATTGCTAGTTATTCATAGAGTATTTTTTTGGCAGCTTTTCGAAATATAATACCATAGAACTGTCGTCTCTCACAGTAACAAGTATTTTCATGCATTTGTCTTTTCTGTGAAAATAATTTACCATTTTATACCACAACAGAGAACTCGTCCTAGCAACATAGAAATTTTAAATCCAATAGCTTTTAATGGTGCTAATTCTAAAGCAGTCTTAACAAAAGCTATCTTGACACATGTGCACAAAACGTCTCTTGCAGGTAACAGAAAGGAGGCAACAACAACAAAGAAAACCACACACACAAAAAAAACCCCTTACATCTCCCACTGCATGTTTCAGCTGACCTACCTTCTCTCAGGGAAAGAATGCAATGCCTGATAAATCATATGCATGCTGTGAAAGCAAAGGCTCATCTCTCTGTTCATACTTTTTCTGTACTACAAAATGTACAAAGAAGTACTTGTAATTTGGATAATTCCACATAAGAAAAGGTTTCTGTTAAGCAAGCATAGGTCATATGTACTTCATTTACTTGAAACTCCTAAAACCAGGCTAGGAAGGCTCTGGACTTAGTAATTTATGAGTGATTTCACCATAAAGATATGGTAAATAATTTTGTTTTTAAAAAAACATACCTTGCACTCATACTTGCCTATCAGCAGCATTACCAGAAAAAAAAAATGCTGTTCATAGTAGCTTTCCTCGATGAAAAGAGTTTCTATCACAGGCTAGTTTCTGGATATGATAGGATGACTTATTCTCAGTTTAGTTGTTTTTTAAGACCCAAATGTATTTCCTACAAAGTTGTCCAAGGACAGTTTCACCACAGAATTTAAATTCCATTGATATTCCACTATTAGTAATCCATTCCTACAGGCCAACAGCCACAGGGCATCATTTCTAGCATTCTATCTTTCCTCAATTCAGCAGGTACATCACTGTTTTCTTACTTTTTGTTTCACATCACAGGAGGACTTAGCACTGAGCTACATTTTCAGTGTAGAAATTGGACATCCAAATCTCACGTTCTGGAAGACATCCACCTCTACTCACCAAACCCTCCCCACCTCATCCACCTTGTCAAAAACTCCTCTTGTCAGACTTAAAGGCATCCTGATACCCTGGCTTTTAGGAAAGTACTCATTCATCCCTGGGGGCTGGGCTGGAGGCATGCCCAGGAGAACCCCCGGGGAAGAGCTACCTGCAGCAATTTTCAGCTCACCAGCACAGGTCCACTCTGCCCTGGGAGGCAGGTCAGCCCTGCTTGTCCAGGAGGGGATGTGCTTCTCCCCATCTGCTCCAGCCCCAGAACCTCTTTCGGAAACAGAGAAAAGGATAACTGGTGCCAATTCACCACTCTGCTCCTGCCCCCTCATGCACCATCCCCAGCTGCCAAGCAATTTGATATTCAGTTGGCAGCAAGCATCTTGTTCTCTCAGAGAAAGTGAACTAATTGCTTTCATTATTACTGTTGTTTCTCATCCCATTTATGCTTTGTGCCACTTCACTCTTTTGATCATTCATCTTAAATATACACAGACTTCAATCCATGTAGATTTATCAGTGTTGTATTCTCCAGGTTATTACTCTTTCCAGAAAACAAGATTTCTTATAGTTTGATAGTGTTTGGATAAGTAAGGAGTCAGTGTCTCCCTCTGCACCTTATTTACTTTTCCCCTCCCTCCACATATCAGCTAATAAAAAAATACGGACATAAAGTGTAAGAAAACCTTATCACATAAGAGTGACTGCAGAAACATACAGAGAAGTTAAACATCATCACCTAGCAAATCAATAGCAAAGTCAGGAAAACTTCCAACCTCTTGATATAAATCCTAGACAGTCTCAAAAAAGTACTTTACTTCTAACATCACCTTGGTTTCATTTATGACATATTTCTCATTTCGGTTGCTTGAAATACTTTCAACAGTGAAAGAAAAAATATGTGATGAGCTCCTTTATTTTCCTGGTTTAGTTTCAAATTAAAAAGAACAACCTAGGATCATCCCTAAATCCGATATTTCAAAATTTAATTTGATTTAAAAAGTAGAGATCAAATGGACAGCTGAAAGTGTGGATATTTTTTGTTTAAAATGAGACAATTTTTATTAAAAATGGAAGGAAAATCTCTGTAAGTATTTCTTAACTGTAACTTGCTGAAGATAAGTATAAAATACAAACATTTGACTCCGATTTGGCATACAGAATATAACTACATAAGAAAAATAGTCAAAATCTAAAGATTCAGTTTTCAGGATCTTCTAATATTAAAAACTTTACTTAGAAGCATTTTTGGTTAACTATTTGATAGATGAAAGAGACACGCATACCCAAAATGATCAGAGCAGACAGCACAGCAACCAGGTAGCCTTCAAGTTGTCATTTAAGAGACTCAGATAGCAAAAAAATACAGCCAGCAAGGCAGCTGGATGCACAATTTATTTCCAGTCTCTTTTCTCATATTAAAGACTATTTCTCTGTCATAGCAGCAACATTCATTATATTTGGAGCAGTGAAACAATGAAAACATCATCACTCTGTAATTGGCCTGAGGGATGCTGGCATTAGGGCATATCAGTTCTTTCAGTCAGAGGAAGATTGTGGCTCATTCCTCCTGTGATCCCCACCCAGAAACAGCTCTGCAGCTGAGAGCTCCTACACCTTTGTTACAGCTATTAGTCTATCCTGTCAGGCTTAGATATCCTAAAACACAATAAGCAAACTCAAAAAAAGCAGTCAGTCATCCCTACTGGATTCCACTCTGACTTGTAACAGACTGTGGTTTTTATGAGCAATTACAATTAAATCATTTTGTAATGAAACTTTTATTGAGAGGCACCATAGGAACAAAACCAGCAGCATAATTCAATTTGTTTTCTCACTAAAGATACATTGTTGATCAGTATTTTTCAAATCAAGGCCTTCTACCCTTGTGTCTTGTAAAAGACAGAGGACATTTCTCTAACCTCATTAAGTTCATAACAAAGACCAGAAGGAATACTGTTCTTCAGTTTTCAAAAGATGACATATGGTGTGTTCCACAGGATTGTCAGAACTAATCTCTAAAATCTTCACCTTAAATTGGCTGACAATCGCACTAAGCTAAATTTATTTTTGTATTAACCCTTAGAAATACAAGCACTTTCCAGATTGCCAGCAAATAGTAAAACTAGTAACCTTTGCAATTCCATTTTGCTGTTCATCTCAAAGCCTCAAGGCAGTGTACATGTGCGAATCTTCAGAACATCCAGTAGGAGAGATACTAAAGCCACTTTATAGATAGAAACAGAGAGTAACAAATAGAATAAATTAGATGGCAAGATAAGATTGCAATCCAAGGACAAAGCTATGGAGCTAATTTCCCAAGTCCTAGCTCATAGCTGCAGATAGTCTTACTGTTAGAGGAAGTATTTCCTAAGTGTTTGCCAGACCCACTACAATATGAGCATCAGCAAGTTTGAAAACTTCTGAAAACTACCATTTTCACATTCACAGAAAACCACCCACACAAGGCACTCACTCCAGTCTTGTTGGCTGTATGAAAGTTGTTCTGGTTGAGACCCAGACAGAAATTAATTCCAACACTTCCATTCAGGTACATCAAGAATTTGATGAAACCTAGGAGACCTCTACCTTGCCAGAGAATCAAATTGCTATTGTCCTCAGCAAGGACCTTAAAGTGAAATGGTCAAAAATATTAAGCAACATGTTTCCCCTACCCCCCTCCCCAAATCTATAAAAGGATAAAACATCATTCTGTACTTCGCAGATTCTATGAGGAAAGCTGATTAAATACTAAGATACGTGGTTATTGCAGCCAGCAATCATGTAGACAGGGCAGGACTTCAGTAAAAGGAAAGTTTTTCCATTAAGTGCAGACTCATCAGGTAAAACTTCTCCTTCCATCATTTCAGAAGATCTCTTCTAGCTTTTGCTGAAGGTTGTTTCTAGCATTACTCTGTACAGCATATGAGGCTATCTAAAAAGATCAATAAGATCAGTGAACACTAGCAAAATCAGTTTTAACAACACATCCAGACTTGTACTTCTCAGAAACTAGACAATGTAGGCATTCTTTGGCTTCGTAGCAGAGAAAAGGAAAGCTCACATCTCTAGAAATCATTTCCCTTTGATCATTTCTTGATCAGACACAGCAGTTTCCCTCAACTCTGTCTAAAGTTGCCTTAAACCTTCCCAGATTTTCTTTGCACTATGGCATATCACAACATACTACTGTTCCAAGGTAAGGTATTTTTCTCATAAAACACTTGACTCAAAGAAAAGAAAAGCTTTCTGGAAGTGAGGAATATCTGCTGTCTCCAAGATATTTTTGTTCGCTCAGCTGTAAGTTAGAGATTCCTCCATGTTGTTATCTCTAAACCTAGCTCCTCACAGCTTCTTCCCAGCTGTATTTCCATAAACAGCTACAACCCATACTTATTTTTGATCTGCATGTTCATTGTGCTTGACTATAGTGTTAGAAATCATAGCCCATCTGGGTATGGCTTTTTTGTTTATTGGACTACCATTTATTATAGCTAACAAGAATTTGCCTCTGTGTTCTCCACAAGCTGTGAATGTGGTTATTCAATCATGATATATAAAGATCATTTCAGAGATAATCTCAGATACAACAAAAATTATAGGCAAAAAGTATAGGCATTCACTTCATGAACAACAACAAAAAAATCTTCAGCTGGTGTTGTTCAGGTGACAATATCAGCTGACATGCAGTCTTTGGGAGACATCGCTCATATTCTCTGTGAATAAAGAGTCTTCAGAGCAAGAGACTCTGTCATGCACCAAAAATTAAGCTTGCAAGCTCCTCTAGGGAGAGTGGAAGAAACAAAGAAAACATTCAAGTGCCTTTTATATCACATATACATAATACACAAGTGAAGGAGCAAAAATAACACCAGTATAAACCGTTCATCTAGCAGCTCATCACCTCCATTGGAACTGCTAAAGCAAAGACTTTGTGTCAGCTTCATACTGATTGCAGATGGAAATCGGTTAACCATTTAACTCTCGCCATGAAACTGCAAGCATCTTTGTGATACAAGTTACTTGCTCAACAACAAAAAAGAAGCTTTAGCTTCAACAGTCCTGAAAATTAGGCCACTAACTCATTGTGCCACGGACTATATTCAAAACTCACTGCATTCAAAGGAATTAGAAATGTGTATCTACTGTTCAAAATGATACCTGTTGATTTGGGGAGGGGGGGGGGGGGGGGGGGGGGGGGGG
>NW_009629570.1:55979-62402 GCF_000690535.1 Cariama cristata
GTGCAGCTGTACAGTCATAACAGGATAGGTATGTCTAGATTTTTGTAAAATTTAGTTCAATTATTCCCTAAAAATTAATGGTGACCTTTTGCAGTAGGCTAGTGTAAGTCCAGTATCTATAGACTTTCTTAAAGAGCTCTGCAGAGGTATTCTCAAAAGAAATACAAGCACTATTGCTGAAATTCACATCATCAGAATACAGTATTCCCAAGTGTAACACTTCCTGTAAGGTTGTAAGATCAGACGGGCACAGTTGGCCTATAATTAATATCATTGCACTGGCAAGCCTATGCATGGGTGTATATATTCAGAATTAGTTACATGCATAAAATGTTTATATCCTGCATAACATTAATTTACATATAAAGTAATATGCAATACAAATAATTCTCTCCTGCAATTATAATGGTTTCCAGTTAGATCTCATATACAGTAAAAGCTTATGCCTATGCCAAAGCATGTATAAGCATTTTTATCCTAAGTCAACATTACAACGCTGTATCAGCAAAGCATTTGGGAGCCAGCAGGCCCTAGGTTCTCATACATCTTTGAATCCAAGCTTGGTTTACACCAGCCATTTCCAAATATAGGCAGAAACAGTCCTTTCTGTAGCAGGTTCACAGAAAGGTATTCCAGTTCATTTTCAAGTGAAATACGAACCTGTTTTCCCAAGCAAAGTAGTGAAATGCCAAGGGTAGGGGAAACAGTTACTGCTGGCCTTCAGTGAGGTGATGGAAATCAGTTAACCATTTTCCCCTCACAAAGATTCTCGCTATGAAACTGCAAGCATCTTTGTGATATAAAAGTTACTTGTTCAACAACAGAAAAGAAGCTACCGCTACATAGCTGGCCAGGGTCTAGGTGTCCCAAGGCATGTTCGGGACAGCCTCCAAAAAGTACAAAGAGCAACAAGATAGTGTTTCTACAGCACACGTCGGCCCTAGCTTACACAATCTTTCCTACTGGTTTCAGTGGTCCAATTGGTTTTACAATGCAAGTCTTCTGGCCGCACTCTGGTAGGCTCAGACTCCCAGAATGTGTTCAGCCCTGTCTCTTTAGGAGGGGACGGAGCTCTCTCAAACAATAGCAAACTCCTGTACAGACATGTAACTACTGGAAACAGAGACAGCTCAGCACAAGGGGATGCTCTCGCCCCTCCCTCACCACATTTCCACGCTTTGGTGTTTTAGCAAAAGGTCCATCTTCATGGCCATAACATGTTTAGAATTCTTGATGACTGCAGAAGAACAGGACCTTACACACACCTGCTATCTTCTCTTGGCTTTTGATTTGGCAAAACTGTAACTAAATCCTATCATTTACATAATCGTGACATTAACACGAACACTCACCACCACTATGTTGCTTACTCTTCTTGTATCTCCATCAGGTCCATTTAACTTGTAGCATCTCTGAGATGAGGACTAATTATTGCTTTGTGTTTGCACTCCAACATGATTGAGCCCTACTTATGAGCATTTAAGATAATAATTGCATACTTGTATAAATTGCCAGAGAGACTATTCAGACATAACTACTTTTCTTCAGTGCATGTAAAAATCTCACTTTACTTTGCTGTTATTTAGAAAACAAGATATAGCATTGAGGACAATAGGAGTTAGCAAAAAAAAAAAATATATATACAGAGAGAGAGAGATAGTCCCTATCTAAAAAAGTCAGGACCTAGGATCAAATTTTCATGCCTAAGTCTGTCCCTATCTGAACCAACTCTCTAGTGAAGGCAGAAAACAGTTAAATAAAGCTCATGAAGTAGCCATCCTTGAATTTTTGGTGGAAGACAAAATTCCATGCAATTTTTTATTAATTTTCCACTATTTGGGGTTGAACTAGCTTAACATTTACAAGATGTAAGCATCATTGAGTCTAAATTAGAAACTACGTCTGAACTGGCCTCAAGTATCACAAATGTGATCAAGTCCCTAATGTTTTACTAGGGGAGGAGATTTTTTGCACAGAAAATAAGTAAAAATATTAGTAGCTCCAGTTTCATCCAATACTTCATATAAGTGATTGCACACATTAATGGGTCACAAGCTTTCCAAAGAGTTCATGATAGAAACATTTCAGCTTTCATGCACAGTGTTTTAAATTCATTTCTAGTAGCATCACAACTAATTATTTATTGTGTTCTCCATCAGACTATGAAAAGTTGTGCTGCCTTCGGTTTGGGTTTTCTAAAGCAAAGAACCTGAGAAAAAGTGGATATTTTGATCTATGTAGATACGAAACTACGCAAAATGATGAGGAGACAGTTAAGGTGATACAGATTATTAAATTAACCTGCCTCAACCGCCCATGAGGAAGGAAAGCTAGGCAATCAAAATCAGCTGCAATTGTTTAATGGGGTTGAAAACCAACAATTCGGAACTGATCATGTAACTCACAGTTAGCATGCAAGCGTTAATGTGCAATACCTACATGAGATAGACTCTACTGATATATTTTGAAGATCCAAAATCTATTTTTTGTAGCAATTGTTTAGAGAGATGGAGTTTAAACTGTAGTTTAGCATCTTAGAAATGCCAACTCAGAATTTGAACAGCTTAATACATTACTGTAGTAAACACCCCAGTATTTTCAGAGAACAGGAGAATGTTTGCTTAATTTCTTGAGATGTTATAGATTAAGACATTAAAATTGCATGGGAAAGCATAACTGTGCCCCCTTGTGTGCATTAGTAACATCATCGTATGACAGGTCTTGAATACACTATATGCTCTTCTGCCAGCTTAGCTTCCAGTTTATGAAACTTTTCATAGAATTTAGTTAACTGTGGGAATAATTCCATAATGAGTAGCACAAATGTGACAGATAAGAGGCAGCAAAGGGAGATGCACCATAGGCCAGCCCTCCATCCCTACTGCTCGTGAGCATGATACCCTCCAACTCCGCTCATAGGCAGAGGAAATTAAAAAGTTGAATTTAAGCTGAAGGGAGGAACAAAGTACAATACGCCTGCAGCACATGACTCATTCAATATCACTACCCCCAGGCCAGCAATGTTGAGGAACATTGCCACAGGCAGTGTTTAATGCCGTCTTTAATATGCTTAGCATAAGCTTTTTTTTTTTTAATTGGCTATACTGAGTGAGGAATTTTTTTTTAATTAATAATAATGGACTACAGTCTCCAGAACTCCAAAGAGTCTTTCCAAATAATGAGAAGTAGTTGCAGTGACAGCCTCTGAGCTTTTCTAACACAGTGAAATAAGGTAACTGAGGTGTCATTGGAAAATGACATTGGTTGCAGTATTCTGCTCTGTCCACAGGCTGATGTACTCCTCAGAAGGGAGCTATTGAAGATCTTCAGGCAAATTTGTTCCCTGGTCAGAGTCACATTACTAAATACCACTTATATTAAGTCAAACCCAAAAGTTATTGAGTCTCTCTGCTTTTAAACAAGCTAATTTTGAGGTACCACATGGATGAACAGAGTACATGAAAGTCTGGCTGGCTACAGCAGTGGCACTCCCTTTGTAGACAAGCTAGATTCCCTTCTACAGAAATAGTTTTTTAAAAAAAAAAGGATTTCTATTTTGACAATAAGGTTTAATTCGATAAACATCGTGTGTCCAACACTAAGCAAAAGAAAAAAATTTTAGGAAGGTTTCAATGTGTAAAGCAGGAAATCGTTTTCTTTGTTCCCTCCCTCTCTCCCCACCAGAGTATTTATACTCTTGGAATAGTGTGACAGAGCAGTACCTTAAAACACTAAGTAGGATATAATTGCTTTAAAATATATTTCAGTACCCACTAGGTATGACTAGGGTACAACCTCACCACAAGTATTGATGTCCAAATTATTGGCCTACAAGGGAAGGGAGTCTTTACAGATGATTGTTTGACCTTTGTAGGAGGTTAAAGAGCATGTTAGACCCTTTTCCAACCCACATACTGTGTTCTGCTTATTGCTGGTTTTCTGGTTATCATAACTGATAAAAACAAAGAACTGCAGGTTAAACAGTATTCCAGATTCTATAAGTAACATTGCAAATATTTGGATTAAGGCTAAGAACACAAATTTGTAGCCCCAAAAATTTTCAAAGATAGTACCTAGAAATCGTGAGAACATATGTAAGTATATTCTCATATGCAGACATATGCACACAAGGGAGTGAAGGTGATGCCTAAAACACCTCCTGACTTTGAGAAGTAATAGGGTCTGACCCTTAAAAAGGAAGAAAAAATTTCTGAAAAAGTGTGTGTGACATTGAAAATACATTACCAAGCTACAAACATGGTAGCTGCCCTGATTAACTGGTATATTCTCTTTTCCATGTATATGATCTGTGTAGTCTCACCAAAGACACTCACCTCCCTGCGGGCATAAGTTGTCCCCCACATTGTGCATAGACCCCTGCACTGCATGACCGACTGCGTGTGCTGCTGCAGGAGTTTCATTTGAGATGCGCGGACCCGAAGAAGCCAGAGTTAACTGTGCCACGTAGGCTGCTTTGAGGGCTTACACCAGGCTGCTTTCAATCTCCTCTGCTTTTGCCTTCTCCATTCCAGCAACCATTATAGAGGGGGAAGAATGTCAGAGGAGAAAATCCCTGAAGCCTATAAGAGAAAAATTAACAAAACAATAAATCTAGGTCTGCAGAAAAGCAGGCGGAGCCTCATTGCCAGAAATGGAGGAGCCTGAGAGAAGTTCAGTCATCCTAAATATTAGGAAAGATAGGCTTCTTTGCTGTTTAAAATCCTTCCACTCCAACTACTACAAATAAATATGGTATTTTAAGTATCTGTTCAGATGAAGGGCATAGAAATTATTTTTGTAGTTAGATCTTGAAAAGTTTGGGGATTTTTTCCATGTTGATTCAAGAACTAACATGGACCTCTTCATGTAAAACATAAGGTATTCACATGTATTACTCAGCAGACATTAGAAATGCTAAAAAACAACCAAAATACAGGTGAATTGGTATTGAATTACATCAAAAGAAGCTTAAAAACCTATTTCAACATGTGATGGAGAGAGTTTTAGCATATTGAACAAACTTTAAAAATCCCATTCTTGTGCTGTTTGCAGAAAAAAACCAAACCAAAACAAAACAAAAAACCACCACAAATCACTCCCTGCAGCCAGAGAGTCTGCTCTGATGAGGGTTTTATGTGGCTAAGCATGATTTAAGATGGAATAGTCTTTTTTCTGTGTAATCTGCTGTTTCTCCCCATTCTCCTTCCACCCCAGAATTTCATATTTAAGCAAATCAAGAGAAGTAGTTTTCCCTTGAATTGGATTTTAAACACTTATCATTACAATTCTGTTAAGTAAAGACTGCAAGCACATATGCCTCTCTCAGTCAGGAAAAACCTTTGGGAGAAGGTTTTAAAACTGTTTAGTTTTCAGGTAGCATCTTCACTTGAATTACCTTTTTTAAAAAAAATGAAAATTCCATAACTCTTGAAAAGCCAGCCTGTAAATAGATCCAGTCTGTTCAAGGATATCGAATCCCCTGTTGACACAATAATTTTTTTTTTCATGATCCTTCAGCTTCCAATGTGTGTCACCTATCCAATTTGGACTTTGCTGTTTTCAATTATTAATAACGTTCTAGTGTTAATCATTCCTCAAAAATAGATGAATGATGTATATGCATGGATTATTGAAGCAGAAGGTTCAATCTTTATTAGTTGCAAGGTGATCCTCCTCTCCCAAAAACCTGATACCTTACTGGGGCTAGGCTGAAGCTAAATGATCTCTTACATCAGTCAAGGAATCATAGTTAGCACTTTCAAAGCAAATCCCTTGACTCCTCTCCTCCTTATAAGGATAAGAACATACCAGCTATACCCTAAGACTCTGTTCACTATTTACCCCTGGAATCTGGCTTTCTCAGCTTTACCTTCCTTAAAAGAGTTGTAAATTGATAAACTGCGTCCCTGTAATAAGAAAAAAATGCTAGTCTTACTTCCCTTTAAAATAAAACTGTCTCTTAAAATGCAACTAAAGACACAGTCACCTGCTCTCTTTTCTCCCAGATAGAGAAAAACACTTCAGGTCGAAAATACATGAGCAAATCAGACATTTAGGGTCTAGGCAATATCTCCATTCTATGGGAGAAGGACAGGTAATATTAGCAGAACAACTGTCTGATTCTCAGGCGTGCCTTAAATGAAGAAAAGACTTAGATTGCCAGTGGCTGCAGGAGGAAGACCAGATCTTCTCCTCCTTCGAAACATAACGGGAGTTAATGTCCCATAAACAGCACATTTTAAGGGCAAAGCTATAAGGTAAGTTTAGGTAGGGACACATTTAAGGTAATCCAACAATGACAAAATGTTACGATTAATAACTAAGCAATATTCCAGCATGCATCAAGCTCAATTGAAACACCTTCTAATTCCAAAATATTTATCTTTATTCTGAGTAACCTCCATTAATGCATGGAGGTTCAGC
>NW_009629570.1:62433-73531 GCF_000690535.1 Cariama cristata
TTTACTTCATCTGCACCCTGCACTTCAATATTACTGTACTGTAATATTCCCTTTTAATAACTGGATTTGAGATGCAGCACAGATTATGTATCTTTCCTCAGATAATATTTTGAGAACTACTCAACTTTAAATTATTTTTTCTGCCTGTCAGCTGGTAATAGACCTTCCTTCAAAGGCTCTTTGTAGGTCTAAAATCATCAGACCTACAAATCGTTACATGGCATGTCCTAGAGTATTCTTACACAATCACAGGTTTCTCACACCTCTCTTTCCCCTACAGGTCATACCACATAAAATGTTACAACCATCTCCTAAAATGGCCTATGCTTCTGTTAAAATCTATTTTCCATGCAGAAAAGCTTCAAATTGAGAATAAAAATGCTCTGAAAACTGACTTCTCTCTTTTGATTAAAAGGCAAAATATTTGAGCAAATACTTTGTACTAAATTATCTCCAGGTTTTCTCAGTGAAACTACAGCAGCCCCATTGGGCAATCGGCTTTAGCTTCTGGAAACAGCCCTCACCAGGCTTTCCCCCGATGGGCTCCGCAGCAGCAAGGCAGCTCACCAAGGCGGGCAGACGTAAGCACAGCACATTGATTTCAAATGGCAAAGCAAATCTTTTCAATCACTGTGAGCAGTAAAACACTGAAATGATATTGCTGAAGGAAAATGAGGAGAACATTGGTACAGAGGAAGGTCAAAGCACACTAACTGACATCTCAGAGAGAAGCAAAGACAATTTTTCTTAATGCCATGTTAATAAGGGTGGAACAGATGCTGATACTGTTTGCAGCTTATATAAATAAAACTGTGTGCAATACTTGGTAAAGTGGTGGGTATAAAGGTTTCACTTATGCTTTCTCTGGGATAAAACACAAAGTCAAAAACCTTTTGTAAGATAGCTTCATTAACATTAAAAAGATGTAAAAGTATGTCATTCTTCTAGTGCAGAGAGCAGCTACAAAGGTAGTAACCCTTGCCTTCTGAACATCACTTTATGTTACTTGATAGCAAACCCCTGTGGAAAACATATTAAACAACATTAGCATAGATCTTCCCACTTCACAGAGAACAGAATCTCCTCACGGTGACTAGAGCAAGCTAGAAGAAAAATGATGTCACAGAAGGTGACCTCTGAATAGTTTTATAGAGAAGTGATAATATAAACCTATTCTCCGAAAATAGAACAGCACAAGAATTGCAGTTATGAGCTAAAGAGGATTAGTCCAATTGTCCTATAGCAAGGAGAAAGCATTTTGTTTAAAATTAAGAAACTACAAATTAAGAAATATGATTACATTAAGCAAAATTCAGTTTTGTATGACCTTTACCATTGACAACAGGGTATGAGTAATCTATAGAAACACTAATCTTGTCATATCAAGTAGTGCATAGCAGCATTAATGCCAAAGACCTTCAAGACTCCCTAATGATAAATGGTTATGTTGAGGTAGCACTAGTTAGTATGCAGAGTGCCAAAATCCCTTGAGAGTCAAAATATTCCACAAATATATATCACCAATTACAGTTTTGTGAAGTAAACACAACAGATTTCTTACAAACAAATTGAGCAATTGAAGGCAGTCTTCAATTTTATTCAGTAATAGGGTTGATTTATTTTTTTTTTGAATCAGTAAGAGTACAAATTCATACCACTTTTAGTCAATAAAAAGCTGCTTTTATAGTCTATAGAAATGCTAAACTTGTAGGCTTGAGGATTTATACATAAATAAAGCTGAAGCTCAAAAATAGGCAAAGTATTATTTCATTCCTGTTTTAAAGCATTTAAGAGTCTTTGGGCCAAGTTGACTGGCAGTTTTTTTCCATAAATTCAAATATTCATATTCTCCTGAAACTTTTACATTAAAAATTTGTTATTTAAACTTCCTTTTTTTAAAAAAACAAAACAAAACAAAACAAAACAAAAAACCCTCAGCAGCATGGTTTTCCTATAATTTAATTTTTTCCAGAACAAAAGACCTTTGTTAAGGGATGTTGGGAGCAGACACCACCTCCTGCAGCTCCAGCCCAGGACCCTCGTCCTTGGCCACTGGAGCCCAGCCTGGTGCTCAGCGACCCAGGGGCTCTGTCCAGGCCGAGGGACACAGCTGCTGCTTTCCGGATTCACGTTGAACCAGCAGGAAAGCTGCACGCGTGTCCCACAGACATGCATGCACACACACACACGCACAGGACACTGACACAGCCAGTCACACAGGCTGACAAAGGCAAAGCCTACGTACAGGACTCACGTAAAACACAAGCACAGACAGTCAAATCTCCTCCTGTTCCTCAGCTGGTCACTAGTGAAGGCACACACACACGACATTCTCTAGGTTCACAAGCACATGCACGTTTGCAGATCCCCTTAATACCGGCCCAGCTCCTCTGTCCCTCCAACACCCCTCCTCAGATCCTAGGCCATCTTACCTGCCCTACAGGTCCCCTACTTGCCGGCTGGTCCTGCGTGAGGTTTGCTAGTGAATACAGCCGCACACCCGGTCTGGGGGAGATACACTCCCGTCTGGAGGAGATACACTCCCCACCACAGTAGCCAACAGCAGGCTCACAGGCCCTGGCCCACAGTCTCCCTCTGGCCACCGGGGCCGAGCCCCTCACTCCCCTCACTCACACTGTTCCCGCCCCAGAGGCTGGGGCCGAGACCCCCACTCACTCAGTGGGTGACACAGAGACCCTGCTGGCTCCAGTGGGTGACAGCACAGGCCAGGGGTGCCCACACCCCCAGTCTGACTCCAGCTGCCCCAAATCCATTCACCCCAGCACCCGGCACTGAGTCCTTGCAGCATTCACACACACATGGGACACAGAGCGAGATTACCCAGAGAGATCGTTAAGAAAGGATTTAATCAGAAGATCAGACAGACTGTGGTGATCAGGTGCAGAGCTCAGTCAGACAAGCATACTGACCAGCTCTGTTTTAGATGTGACCCACCCCTTTCATACCCCTTTCTGTCTGTTCCCGCTTTGTTCCTCCCTGATCACCTTCCCCTGCACATTCCCCCACCAGTTTGTGTAGTACCACCGACCACCTGCAACATCCAGGACCCTCAGGTTTGCAACCTTATCAGTTGCAAAGTCCCGGTTTGCCTGCCATTTCCTGATAGCCCATTAAATTTTTGTTTGCTTCTTGTCTTTGTCCCATTATGTTTGTCTGTCAGGTCTGCCTCTCTGTATTTTGGTTACTGCTTCCCTCATCTCCTTTTCATCACATTTGACAAAGTCCTTGACCAGATAATCTTACAGAAATAAACATTCCCACATTCCCCACACCCTGTATCAGTTAGTGTAACATACCCCTACGTACTCCCACGCACCCTTACAAACTTCTTACTAAAGTTAAGTGAAATCAAGTTAAAAAAGCACTTCAAAAGTATCCATGTATAAATTGCCATGGAAGTATTCCACCTTCTATTCTTACTTCTGGTGTGCTCAGTCAAGGACTGTATTCATACTTACGTAGAGAACTGATACTCCCTTCATTTGCAAAGCGGCTCTGTTTTATTTCAAAGAATCCTTCAGGAAGGAGAGTTATACTTGGTGTGAGTAAAGGGTGCTTTCAACTCAAAATACAAGGCAGATTATACTGCAATAAGCCAATCTTAGAGAAAAAAAAAAATCTAGATAGTCCATAAACCAAAGGCAAGCATTTAGCCAACAAGTCTACTTTCTGTGAGAAGGAAAAAAAAATAATTATACTTTTTCCAACTGTGAGGAGAGATTTGCAATCTAATGCTATAGTTGTTTCACTCTCTTTTTAAACCACTAAAAATGTAGAAATTTTTTGGTCAAGGTAGCATAATTTTGAAAGAAAGCTTGTTTCCCATCATGTTCCAATAGTCATAGTTATGTGCCCAGCTAACTCTCCCCACCTTGCAAAGAAAGTGCAAGGTCTCAGGTCTCACCTGGCAGGTGAAGGTACTCAGTCTCTGGACTGGCACTACACAATAGTGCTTAAAACTTCCAGAACAGCACCCTGCTACAAAATTAAGAACAAATGGTAAGTACAGTGAGAGTGTTTTTCCTAAATAGTTTTCATTTAGGAATAGCAATAACACACTGGCCAAGGATAGCCAGGGAGCGTAACAACACGGGAAATGAAAACACATACTAAGCAGAAGAACTGGCATCATTAAAGCCAGAGAAAGAGGAAAAACATTACATCTTTGGAATTCTCTACTCCCCTCCACAGCTCTGGAAAGAGTTTATAGACTTCAAATGTCTGATCTCCTAAAGAGTCTAGTTTAACTATCCCTCCTCCTGAAAGTATTGCTTTGCTTTTCTGTAATCTAAAGTTCAGAAACACTGTCAGGAGGACACAAGACACGATACTTAAAGATTATTACATTGGGTAACAAAGAAATTATATCCAATGTTCCAAAACAGAATTATTTGAATTAGAGGATATAGGGTGGAGCCTTTGTCTAAGTGTTCATCTAGGCAACCATTTCACCATCAGACCAGCTCAGTCGTCCTAGGCTCTTACAATGCACCTAACAGATAGAACCCACACTTGCTCAGTATAAACATACGTATTTCAGCCTAAAAGAGCTGTTTCCTTACAAACATGCCTAAAATGCCCCAGCTCCCTGTTTAACATGCATTTTGTGTTAGAATTTAATTCCTCTATATGCAAAGAATTTGACATAACACTGTCAGAAAGATTAACTCTTTCCACAACCTCAACCCCTCCTAGGAAACTATACATACGTGGCAGTTCATATGTATTCGCAAAAAGTTGCTCCAAGTATCAGCATTTCATAGCAATGATACTTTACAAAATATTCTACAGCTTCTAATCGAGTCAGGCAGTTTTTACGAAGAAAGGCTTCTTTTTTTCCCCCCCTCCTCTTAAAAAATACAGCTTATGAATTCTACCTGCTTACTGATAAATTTGACACTATCAGAAAAATAAGGCAGTTGATTTAGGAAACAAGAATTATTCACATGGGGGAGGTATACATCGTTAACCATTTTTTGTTTCTTAATCTGTTCTTCATGCGCTGTAGATAGAACAATTCTGCCACCTAGAGTAAAACCCAGGACCAAGATAAAAAGATTTTGGTGAACATTCAGTATGTGCTTGACTAATTTTAAATGGAAGAGATACCCTCTGTGGCAGATAATTAAATGCAAATATTATGGGTTTAATAATTTTTTTTAAAAATCATGCTACAAAATATTTAGTAGGCTGCTTGCTATCAAAATCAGCAGCATTGCTAGAGAACTAGGTGAAATATATGATAAATACAGTTGAGATCATTTACATTTTTATTGGCCCTTTCATTACGCACATCTCCAAATATTTCCAAGACTTCACAAAGCAGCTATCCATTTCCTCATATAAATGGGATAGAATTCCCTTAATGAGGTTTTAAAATAGGAATTGGCCTATTTGGGCAAATTAGGAAATTGTAACCCAATTTAACAGAAAAAATGGTTCCAGTTCATACATAGATATATATATACACAAAAAACATTTCCAAATACTTCTATTTCTGAGGCAAAAAAACGCTGCTGGTTGATGTGTAAAACACTGTCCATTAGCTGGGAGGGAAAAGTGAGGTAATGGCAAGGCAAAGCAATTCCTTACAAAGAGTTGGTGAGCTTTAGTTTAATTTCTAGAAAAGCTAGGATTTTAGCATCTTATTAGTATGAATTAATGCATCTATCTCTAGTTCTCCAGCTCATAAAGGCAAAGAACTGATGTCTCCTTAGATATGAATTTATGATTTTAAAGATTCAGATAAGTTTAAAGCAATAAATCATTCTATTCTGAGGGTTGAAAGGACATATGCTGAGCTCTTCTGTGAGCAGTTATGTCAAAGTACCAAATAGCACATAATTTTTCCTCTAGTGACTGAAATACATTTGTCATCGTGGTAGATGGAGATTTACTTCCAACTAAAAGGACTAAAAATATGATTTTCTTCCTCTAGGTTCACGCTCTCAGACAGAAGAGAACACCCTATGGAGGGTATGCAAGGTTAATCCCCTGGCTCACCAAGCACTGTTTGAAAAGGCATGGACAGAAATTCCCTTCAGAGGCAGGTTCTGGGTGTAACCTCCAGATCACAGTGTGTTTAAAATATTTGTTGCGAGAAGCCAGCAGGTTTGCCAGATAAAGCATCTGTCTTTTTTGCAGTTCTCTTCCTTGAAAACACCTGCTGTTCCTGGAGCCTAGATAGTGAGATAGCCGGACCTTGGCAAGACCCATCACAGCCATCCTCATGTGGTGGTTTTTGTGATAGGAAAAGCACCAAGAGTGAGTTGTTGCTGGAATTAAAAATAGACTGTGCTTATTGGCAATAATATGTTGCACCGGATGCACACAGCACACTTCATCTGAGGATCTAAGTGTTTTGCAAACATTAATTAAGCTCTGCACTGCTGTTACAATTCACAGAATGCCATTATCACACCCAAGGGATGCAGGAAAAAAAGCCATTGAAGCAAAGTATAGGGAAGTAAGCCCTTGAAAGCACAATGACTACGGTTACATTTCAGATCACATCAACCTACATACATCCCAGGACAACAAAAGTGAAGTCAAGGACTACTCGGAACAGAGCATTTAATTTTTACATGATTTATGAAGCATAAATAATTTTTAGAAGTACTGGTTTCTTCTGACCATTCCTTCTTTTCTTGTTACTTGTGGGATTACATATTATTAGCATTTCCCAGTCCTGTTATATTTCTGTTTGTTCTGATCTCTTCCTAACCATGAGTACATCCACCTTTCTTTTCAAATCTGCTAGTCTTGACCTAATTCCAATCATTTGTCCTTTGAGTATCACATTTCCTCCAAAAACCCTATCCCTCACATTCTTTCACTTGACATGCCCCCCCCTTCCAGAAGTCAGAGAACATTTTCCCCTCTCAATCTTTGCCACATTTCTCAATACCACACTAATGATTTCTGACTCCCTGGGGAGAAAATTGCTTTCTATTGCTAGGAACAGGGAGTAAATAGGCATAGTGGATCTTGGGAGCAGAGAGCAGCCACCAGCATTCGTTGCCCTCCACTATTTCCTTTGTTCTCATCTCCATTAAAGTAGAAATACACTGAAGGATGTGTCCTCAGAGTTTCAATAACTGGTGTGTTTTGTGTTGCCATAGGTCATTGCAGTATCAGTCACAGAACCAACAGGAAGCCAGCAAGACCAAACATCTCTCAGAAGTGCTTGTACAGTGACACAGCATGCAGAACAGACGCTAGGACTTAGATGTCTGCATGCAGTGGCAGGGCTAGGATCTCATTGGGACCATGGAAACATGGTGGGATGGCTCACCCAACTCAACTGCTGCAACGGATGGATAGAGTGCACAATTGCGAGAAGGTGGAGTTGCCCTTGATGTGAAAGCATTGCAGGGATGCATGGAGCTCTGCCTGGGGATGGGTGATGAGCCAGCTGATAGATTATGGGTCAGAATCATCTGGCACATCAAAACTAGTAAAGCTGTAGTGAGTGTCTGCTACCAACCGCTGATCCAACAGTATCAGATTTTTGTGGCCTTCTTCAGACAACTGAAGAAGCCCCACATGCACAGGTCCTGGTCCTCATGCAGACTTTGACCACCCCAGTATCTGGCAGAGGGACAACACAGCAGAGCACAAGCAGCTGAGGATGTTTCAGGAGTGCATTAACGATAACTTTCTGATACCAGTGATGAAGCAGCCAACAAGGGGAAGATGCTCTGCTGGACTTTATACTTACAAAGAAAGAAGAACTGGTCAGGGGTGTTGTGATTCAACCCCCATAGGCAGCTCAGCCCCATGCAGCCACTGACTCCCCCCACCAGAGGGATGAGTGGGAGAATTAGAAGGGGAAAAGTGACAAAACTTGTAGGTTGAGATAAAGGCAGCTTAATAAGGGGTGGAAAAAGAGCAGGAAAACACCAACAGAACAAAGATATGCAAAAGCAATGGCTTACCACCAGCCAACCAATGCCCAGCTAGTCCCCAAGCAAGAGCGACGCCTGGAAAAATCCTCCCCAGTTTTATTGCCAAGAACAATGTCGTATGTTATGGAATATCCCTTTGGTCAGTTGGGGTCAGCTGTCCTGGCTGTGTCCCCTCCCAGCCTCTTGTCCACCTCCAACCTACTCACTGGGGGGGGTGGGGAGCGGAGCAGAGTGAGAAACACAGAAGGTCTTGACATGTGTTAGCCCTGTTCATCAATAGTGCAAATATTGGTGTCTTATCAGCAGCGCTTTGGTCACAAATCTGAAACAGAGCACCATACAGGCTGCTATAAAGAAAATTTACTCCATCCCAGCCAGACCCAGTACAGGAGGCGTGAAGGCTAGGGCAAGCCTTGGTTGTAGCAACCATGAGGTGTGGAGTTCAGGATCCAGAGAGGAGGGAACAAAGCAAATAGCAGGATCCTGGAACTCCAGGAAAGCTGAGTTTGGTCCATTCAGGGACCTGCTTTAAGGAGTCACATGGAGTATGGTCCTGGAGAAGAGTGGTTCAGGACAGCTCTTTGAATATTTTTTTTTCAAGGATCACCTTCTCCAAGCTCAAGAATGTACAGCCCAATGTGCAGAAAATCAGGACACCTGCATGGATGAACAGGGAGCTTCTGACAAAACTCATCTATCAAAAGGAAACATAACAAGAGATGGTAGCAGGGACAGGTGACACAGGAGGAATACAGAGACACTATCCAAGTATGCAGTGATCGAGTTAGGTACACCAAAGCCTATCTGAAGCTGAATCCAGTGAGGGACATGAAAGGCAATAAGAGATGCTTCTAGAGGCATATCAGCAACTTAAGGAAGACTAGGGGAAGCATGGGCCTGCTGAATGGGATGCACAGCATATGGTGGCTGTCAGCATGGATAAGGCTGAGGTACTCAATGCCTTCTATGTTTTGGTCCTTACTGGCAAGATCTGCCTTTCAGGAATCTCAGGTCCCTGAAATCAATGGAAAAGTCTGGAGCAAGGAAAACACTGTCAGTAGAGAAGGGATGCACTTACACATGCCAAGGCAGTTGGCCATTGTGAGACCATTATCTGTTATCTTTGAAAGGTCATGGTGACTGAGGAAGTTTCCTGAGGACTGGAAGATGGCAAGCATCACATCTTCCAGAAGGGCAAGAAGGAAGATAAGAGGAACTACAGACCAATTGACCTCACCTCAAACCCTTGCAAGGTGATGGAGCAAATAATCCTGAAAGCCATTTCCAAGCACATGAAGGACAGGGAAGTGATGACACAGCATGAACTTACAAAGCAGGAATCATGCCTGAACAGCCTAATAGCCATCCACAATAAAGTGATGAGCTCAGCAGGTGAGAGAGCAGTAGGTATGGTTTATCTTGACTTTAGCAAGGCTTTTGACCATCTCCCATAACTTTCTTAAAGACATACTGACAGAACACAGATTAGGTAATTGCACAATAAAGTGGATTGAAAACTGGCTGAACTGCCAGGGTCAAACTGGTTGTCGTGACCAGCAGCACAAAGCCTAGGTGGAGGCCAGTCACTAATGTTGTATCCCTGAGGTAAATACTGGAGCCAGTACTGTTTAACCTCTTCATTAATGAACTAGAAGATGGGACAGAGCACACCAACAGCAAGTTTGCAGATCATAAATGAGGAGGAGTGGCTGATACACTGGATGGATGTGCTGCCATTCCAATGGACCTAAACAGCCTGGAGAAGTGAGCCATCGGGAACCTCATGAAGTTCACGAAAGGGAAATTTCAAGTCCTGTATTTGAGGAGAAATAACCCCACGCAGCAGCACAGGCTGGGGGGCAACTGGAAGGAAAGCAGCTCTGCAGAGAAGGGCCAGGGGATCCTGGTAGACAAGAAACTGAGCATGAGTCAGCACTATCCCCTTGAAACAAAGACCAAGTCTACCAGGATGTACTAGGAAGAGCTTTGCCAGCAGGCAGAGGGAGATGATACTTCCATTGTTGATATACACGGTAAGTGCTGTGACCAGTCCTGCTCTCCCCTGTACAAGAGATGGACAAACTGCAGCAGTTCCAGCACAGGGCCATGAAGATGATTGCAGGACAGGAACATCTGAAGAGTGGCTCAGAGAGCTCAGATTGTTTAGGCTGGAGAAGAGGAGGCTCAAGGGACCTTATCAATGTGTATCAATACCTGAAGAGAGCAAGACTAAGCCAGACTCTTCACTAGTGAAAGGACACAAGGTAATGGCCATAAATTCAAATAGGAATTTCCATTCAAAGAAAATACTGTTTTTACAGTGAGGTTAATCACACACTGGTACAAGTTGCCCAGGGAGACATTGTGGAATATCCATCTGTGGAGAGATTCAAAACCAAACACAGTCCTGAGCATCCTGCTGTAGGCGACCCTGCCTTCAGTAGGGGTGTCAGATTAGACAGCCTCCAATGGATCCTTCTGATCCTAAAAGTTCCGTGATTCTGTGATCCGTGTTCTGGTGACTGAAAAAGGTGACAATAAAAAAAAATATTTTTTTTTTTTAAAAAAGGAAACTGACTGTTCCCCAACATGTTTCAAAATCAGCATATGGAAAGGGATCAGAGATCCCTAGACGTTCTCAGGAAACATACAGTAACTGCAGTCCACCAGCAGGTTAAATCATCAATCATCTCACCCAGAATAAGATCTCAGAATGCTTTTGAAACACTAGGTGGACTTACTGAGCACATTGAGTTCATGTGCTCAGTAAAATGAAATCAAGATGCAAGACTCTTTTTCAGGAAAGGAAACAAACTCCAGAAACAGGGACTATGCTTCAGCAGAGTGCATATGTTAATGTCTTCAGCTAATGAGCAGCAATGACAGGATAAGCTTGAACATTCCTCTCTCCTATTTGTGTGTACTCCATTAATTTACAGAGGTTTTTAGAACTAGCAACACAGATGTGAAATACATGTAGAGCACTGTTGAAAGTCTTTGTGATGGTTTTGTACCACTTACGCTTTACATTCTCAATACATTTGTGTCTTTTCCTTCCCTGTATCATATCACTTTATGAAACTCCCTGTCTAAGACGAAGGAAGGTCAAACCTGCTTTTCATATTACACTTTTTCCTGGCTTTTCATTTTACTAGCCACTCACTTCCCCC
>NW_009629571.1:0-2087 GCF_000690535.1 Cariama cristata
CCCCCAACAGCCCCCATCCTCCTCCTGCCATTAGAAGGAAACTAATTGATGCTCACGTTATCTGCGCACATCATCCCTCCACCCTGGGTTATCAATGAGCCAAAGGGCTGCGCAGCCCCCTTTTATTTCTTTATCTGCATAATTGGGTTGTTAATCAGGGAGGGACACGCACACACATGCACACACACACGCACACACTGCTGCCTGGGGGGCTGGAGGCACCGGCTGGGCATCAGGGCAGCAGAGGGGAGCGTCCTGAGCTGGTCGTGCCCAGGAGACACAGCCCCAGTGTTGAGCAAAGCTCAGGACCATGTCGTGCAATCTGTCCCCGGGCTAGAGGCTCACACGACAGATGGACCCTGTGCCGTGCCCGGGAGGTCAGCAGCTCTTTAGGCCATGGAGGGCTGCATGCTAAAAACCACCAGCTTCTGCTTGTGCCACCCTCCTCTGATGTCCAGGGACCTACAGGGCCAGCGGTGAGTCGGCCCAACGGAGCTGGATGAACATGGGCACCTCCTGACCACGGTCCTGCTGGAGGAGGGGAAGGAGCTTGGTGGTTGCTGTCTCCAGCCACAGTCCCCTGGCTGTACGGCTGCCAGGGGCTGGAAATGAACCCAGGGAGGTGACCACTGCTGTGGTCACCTTCCAGAGCAGCTGTCCAGAGCCCACTCTTGCAACCCCCTGTTCTCCTCATTTCGCCTCTTCCTACTGATGTTTGCCAAGGGCTTTGTTGGGGGTTGAGCTCTCCCAGGTCATTGAGTTTGCACCTAAAGACATAAACGCCCCCACGCCACCCACCCCAGATGCTGGTGTTGCATCCTGTGGCCAGCACCCATCCGTGTGTACCGGACCCCTGCAAATCCTCCCTTTTTGGGTCACACAGCGTGCCCAGACCTGGTATTTCACATCAGGGCAGCACCCTGAAGAGTTTTGAGCTGTTGGATCCGGCAAAGGTCTCAGACCAGCCAGACTGAGTAGTCCTTATTTGCCCTGAGATTCAACTCCATTTTCAGACATTCTGTTCCCAAATGGGACCCCCGAGATGATGCCCTGTAAGATTGAGACACCAGGCTCCAAAAGCAATAGTCGAGAAAACCAGTTTTGTATCATACTGAACAGAAAGAGTGGCTCAGGCCAGCCTCTTCCAGGCAGCAGCATCAAGTCTGGAAAGGATCTGGGAACTCCCAATTCCCCTTTCTAAATGAAAAATGGAAGTTTGCTTCCCAGGGATGAATCTGTGCCCAGCTGGCAGACACAACCAGTCTCTGGTTACGCTGGCAAGGATGCCCAGGCAGCTGTTTGCACAGCCCCGCACCACGACACATAGCGGCTCACAACCCATGAAGAAACTGTGCTGCAGCCGCGGGACCCTCCTTTGGCCAACATGACCAACTTGACCACGAACCTGCCCGTGGCAGAGGGCATGGCAGCCACCCCAACACCTCTTGGCAGCATCAGAGAGATAGTGCACTTCTCCCCATACCTGAAAAGTCCCCACTGGTAGTGAGCTGGCATGAAAACCACCATGCTGAAAGCACGGAAAGCTGCCCGCTACACCTACCATTTTCTAGCTTGCTTTTGGCGAGAGTATTTGGACAGATGAATGGGAGAGAGCTCTGGATTAACGCAGCGGCTTTCCCTCTCAGCCAGATTCTGGACTCCTTGAGGCCACCCGAGACGCCGCATCACGGCAGCGTCTAAGTGAGACGGAGAGACCCTGCTGAATTGGTGCCGGTGGCACAGCGCAGCGACTCGGGGAGGGCTCTGCATAGGACCAGCTTTTAGAGGCTGCAGGGGAGCTCCGGTGGGGAGCAACCCATCTACAGGAGGGTCTGGCACGGTTGGAAAGCAGAGACAGCTCAGAGCTGATGGATACCCCAGGGCTGCAGGAGAGCTCCCCAAAACCAGCCCCCTGCCAGGGTGGGTGCCGGGCTTTGGCCAGGGGTCCTAAGGTCCTCTGCACCCCAAGGTGCCCTTTGAACCATGTGGCTGCAAATGCATCCATCACACCCCCTCCAGGCACCCGCCCCACGCGTGGTCCACCTCCCCACCCACCACCCCAACACCGCGTTGGCCGTGTCCCCACC
>NW_009629571.1:2231-4771 GCF_000690535.1 Cariama cristata
CAGCTCAGGCAGCACAAATCGACTGTGACAGCCCCAGAAAGGCTGAGCCCGGGGGTGCGGAAAAATACAAGTTAGTTTCCTTTTCCTTACCATATGCTCCCCTTCAGCTGTGGGCGGCACGATAATTACTGCCATCCACCATGCTGGTCTGGCTTGTCACACAGGCTGCCGGCTGCTCCGCAGCGAGGGCTGAGCACAGCACCGGGTCTGCAGGCAGAACCTGCCCTGGCCCCACTCATGCTGGGGAGTGGGATTTGGGTCCCTGGTTCCCAAGGTAGGTCCTTCCCAGCACCAGGGGCATCAGCCTGAAGGCAGCAGAGGTGAGGAGCGAGCTGCAGCCCCCTCTTCCCCCGGAAGTGTCTCCTGGGGGATGCAGGCCATCGCCTTGCCATTCACTTTGGCGTGGGTGCCACTTCTCCACCAGCCATCCCCCCGCTGCGTTGTAGCCGGGTGCGAACACCTCTGTCCCCCTCAGCAGGAGGCTTCCAGGGAGGTCCCGTGCGAGCCCCCACGCCTGGCTGCCAGGACACTCTCTGGGGCCAGCTACCGCTTAGGCGGGCCAGGAGGCGAGTTCTGCGGAGTACCCTGAAACTCAGGGAGGGCTTTGAGCAGGGGGTGGACCAGACCCTCTCCGGAGGCCCTTGGAGTCCCAAGTGTGCTGTGGCTCTGTGAGGACGGGGCTGCGGTGGTGCAGGGAGGAGCACCATGGCCCGAAGAACGGGCAATCACCCTGGCATGCACAGGGCACAAGCCAGGGCACCGTTCTCCAAGGCAGGAGCAGGCTGGGGGCTGGCGGGGGGCGGGGGGTAGTTCTGTGCCTGGGCAGCCCCAGGACCACAACGTCCATACAAAATAGGATGGAGCTCTGCTCTGTCCAACCCTACAGTCCCCTCCAAAACACAATGTTGACTCTTCAGGCCTCCCAGTGCCCCACCAGTGATGCCCCTATACTAGCATCCATGCTGGTGTCCTCCAGGAGCATGTAGACCAGAAAGCTTGAAGCATGACTGGTTCTCATTACCTTCAGAAACATCATGCTGGGGCAGGGGCAGGTTTGTCTTGGTCAATGCAAGAGTTGCCCTCCCTGTGCATGGGACAAAGTGGATCTTCGTTTCCCAGATTATGCCCAGCATGAACACAAGCTTCTTCAGGCCCTTCATTTAGGAAGGGAAGGATGATCCCAACGGCCATGCTGTCTCAGTGTTTCTTTGCACCAGCAGCAAACCACGAGCCCAGTAGAGATGGCTGCTGGTGGTGAGGAGGTTGGTTTGTCACCAGAACAGCCCCTCTTTCCCCAGCCTTCGCCAGCCAAGCCTCCTAGGTCCCAGATGGGAAAAGGGCCTTGGGACACACGCTACATCCTGTACTACTTGCTCCTCATCATGGACGATGGGAGTGGGATGGGGACATCGTGCCCCAAATTGGTGTAGTCCTTCCAGGCTGTCACAGCGGTGCGTGTCCAGCCATGGGCTGTGCTCCTCATTGCCACAGCAGCTCCTTCTGTGCCTCCTCTGGTGCAGACAAAGCCAACAGCTTCATGACAGTCCTAAAACCTGCTTTTGATAGCAGCGTGCTCAAGCATCTGGTCCCTGCCTCAGTTTCCCCATCACATCAGATCACTTTCTCTGGCCTCAGCAGCATCCCACAGGTGCAAGGTGGTGGGATGCAGAGGGGACAACTGCAGCTGAGACACTGGAAGATGTAACAGTTGAAAAATATAATCCAGACTCTGGCAGCTTCCCCAGGATCTCCTCGGACACTGTGATGGAGAGAGGAATGGATCTGACCCCTGGCTGAGCTCTCCTTCCCTAGCCCTGCCCCAAGGGCTCGGCTCTGCAGGGCGTACACATGGTAAAGCAAAATTTAGGATCGGCACCACCTCAAGGGGTTATTTGGAAGATGAACTTTCCCACGCACCGAGCAGGGATCTTGCTTTCCCTTCCGCATTTCAAAAGGAAAAAAAAATCCTAAACCCCATCTTTCTGCCTCCACCCCATCCCTGGGAGGTCCCTGTGCCCAGCGGTGCCCGCGTCACCCCTGGCTCTGCCCAGCCGGTTGAGTGAATTGCTGACTCTTTAACCGGTTCTGCGGCGAAGGACCTTAATCGAGTCACCGCGCCAGGGCTGGGATGCTGATGCGATGTGACAGCCACCCCGCACACCTCCCTGAACGCAGCTGCTCGGGGCGATGGCCAGCGTGGCACCCCAGTGCCAGGGCGCTGGTGGCAGCGGGGCTTTGGGCAGCACCGGGGTGGGGGGCACCCACCTGGGGAGAGCTGGGGGGCTCAGAGCTAAGGGGGGGTTGAGGAATCCTTCGCCATCACCTAAGCGACCCCTGACGTCACTGGAAGGCGGTTTAATATCCATCAATCGCACGGAAAATCGCATGTTTGGCCCCAGAGCCCTCCTCTCCACGTCCCCCCCCCAGCCGCCTGTCCTATTTTGAAGGGCTCATTTTCTCAGCGCTAATGAAAGCGACAGCCGTGCAGGGCTGGTATTTGGGGTTATCAGTGAGAATATTAATGGCTGGGGGTCAGCGTG
>NW_009629571.1:4820-10854 GCF_000690535.1 Cariama cristata
GCCTCCACCGCAGAGCCCGGCAGCAGTGGAGCCTGGTCTCCCCAGTACCGTGTCCGGGGGTGGGATGGTGACCCCCTTTCCAGAGGTTTTAATTGCCCGTTTTCATCCCCGAGGGAGGCTGTTGACCCAGCTGCCTCCTGCTGAGGAGGCTGGGGAAGCAGAGAGGTGGAGGCTGCGGGGATCGCAGGGAGGGCAGCGAGGCAGGGGAGGATGGGTGCCTCCAAGGGACCTCCTCAGAGACCTGGGGGAAAGGCAGGTGCCAGAGGTGACTTATCATAGCCAGGACCCGAGTAGGGAGAAGGGACGGGCTCACCTCGTAACCAGGAAGGCTGTGGCAGTCTGAGCGTGCTCATGTTTGGCTGGAGATGTTCATGGTTGACTGGGACCTAGCGTTCCCCATGAGGGCTTTGCAAACACCTGCGTACACTGCCGAAGAACGCACACCTCTCAGAGTCCATCCTGTAACACTTGTGGTTTTTACCTCCCTCACTCCACCATTGGCATCTCATTTGGTTTCAAGACAACTTAGGTCACTTCAATGCCAATGGAGCTGCCCATGTGAAATCAGCCAGCCACCCACTCTTAGTGGGACCTCAGGGTGCCTTCTAGTTGTTGGGCAAGGGCTTGTTCCAGAGGTGAGGGGGTGCTTGTGGTGGACACCCCTCAGCGCACAGCCTGCAGAGGACATGCATGTGTGATGGCTCCTGAGGATGGAAGTTGTCTCCTTGGGCTGCATCTCAGCAACAGATGGTTGTGGTCATGAAGAAACCAGCTGAGAAGTTGGCACATCAGCCTGTCATCACGCAGGCTAATCCTGCTGATGAAGAAGGGACAGAAGAGTTTAACTGTGTCCAGAGACACCAGGCAGCAGTTACAGCAGTTCCTTTGGAGAGCCAGGACTGGTGTAAATGGGCCAGAGAAAACACAGACTGATTTTATATCAACATCTATCCAAGCTTTGAGTAAGCTAGGATTTGCTTGCAGGTTTCTCAGTTCCACCATTAGCTGTCCTGGTGCAAACTCAGGCATGACGCCGTGAATGCCGGCAGAGCAAGAGCAGTGACAGGTCACGCTGAAGGCAGGATCATGTTCACCAGGGGAAGAAGAACTCGCCATCAGTCTCCAGTTAGGACACGAGGTTTTATGGCAGGGGTCCCTGCGTGTTCGGGAGCTGACTGCTCGTCTCTAAAGCCCCCTCTAATTGGATGCATTTAAAGATGCCTCCTGAGCTGCCTTTGTCTCCTTGCAGCCAGCAGGACAGACATCCCTAAAATGACACCAGTTAATTAAGGCGGTCGAAGCCCAAGAACTCTTCTGTGCCTTGTTTGTTATCCGAGAGCCTGAGGCAACGCTGAGGCCAGTAGGACCCTGACAGGCAGCTGGGGAAACCTGGTAATGACAGGGCCACCAAACCAGTCAGGGAGAAAGAGGCAGAAGAGTACAGAAATCAGCAATGACAATAACACCCAGCCGCTCTAATGGTGCCGAGGTGCCTACTGTGCCTTGGAGAGATGGGATCAATGAACCAGAGAGCCTCCTCCCTGTTCCTCACCTTTTTCCAGGCACCTGCAGGCTAAATGGGATGGAGGGTGGGGGTGGCAGTGGTGGGGGGGGCACTGGGGATGGAGTCTGCTGCATGAAGGTCAAGAGATGAGTCTCTTCTCAGGTTGTTTCCATGCTTGATGGGAAAACACAGCAGCACCTCTCTGGTTTGTCTAGACAACTGTCCCACTCACCAGCTGCCTGGGATGCCAATCTGGCAACCCCTATTTGCCTTCAGGAACTAGAAGCCAGGGCAGAAGATACGTGTTTGATATGCACATATGCAAGGCTGGACCTGAGTTCACGAGAGGGCATCACCTTCTTCCCCTCCCTTGAGTATCTCCTCCTGCTGTTCTCCACCCTCTGTTTTTGCCTTCTGAGAAGAAACACCTCCTGCAGCACCCCCAAGCCCATGCCCACCTCCCTCACCGTGCGCAAGTCCTCACGAGCTGCCCCTGCACCTCTTCAGTGTGGTGGGACACACATGAACGCACGGGTGAGCATCAGCCGCTCTTCACAAAGGCCACACTGCTGGCAGTCCCCTGTCCATTGGGAAGGAAGAAGGCAACCGATGCCCAGGGACACTGAAGCCCATGCACTAAGAGCAGAACCGCTCCTCATCAATGCCTGGGACAACCGCTTTCACCTCCCCCCCGGCCCGGTACCCCCCCCCAGACTGGCCTGCACTAACACACTTCCTCTAACACCAGCCCCAGCAGAGCAGCATCACCCACGCCAGCACCCATCGGACAGCCAGCCACCTTGACCAGGTGACAGATCACCCAGCAGCACCTGTCCACAGCCTTGTCCCCAAAATCATGGTCCTGCCCTGCTGCCAGCTATTCAGCCTCCAGAGGAGAGACAGGACCACCTAAAAGACGCAGCACGCCTTGCTGCTGAGGGCTGAGCTTATGCTGATTTCCCCAAGTAGAAAACTCATGGTCTAGTTGACATGGTGCTCTTAGGGCAAAGGTTGGACTCAATGAGCCCAGAGGTCTCTTCCAATCTCATTGAGTCTGAGATTCTGTGAAACACCTGAGAGTTCATGACCTACACCTGAGGAGACGTTAATTATTCCGTCTCCATTGACTCACTGGAGACATGCGCCTGCTGCAGATCTCCTTTACAGTATGTGCTGTGAAGTCCGACATTCCTTTTTCTCTGACAACACCATATCAGAGAGAAAAAAAGATGTTTCTTGTGTCTTCTACCATGGCTGCACCATCTGAGCAAACATGGGTAGTGCAGTAACACATCATGGTTAATGGCTGTCATGGTCTGCTCTGGCCATGCTCTGGTGAGAGAGGAACTGCTGGGGAGTTTCTAGCTTTTGTTTTGAAATGCTCTGAAACAAAGTCAAGGAGAGGTGTCTTGAGAGGTGAGGCCATTCAGGCTTTCTAAAAAGGTTCCCCCAGCAGTATCTCATGGCCAAGAGAAGCTGGTCCTGCAGAGACGTATAGGATTCTATGTCAGCCCTCCACTGATCACTAGAGCTCCACATCTCGGGTCTCGTTTGTGCAGAGGTTGGATGTGATGGTGGATGAGGTGGTGACCTGTTGCTAACACTGGTGGTAACTGGCTGGAATGAAGGTACCTGGTAAGCTCCTTTCAAGAACTGTTTCCAATGATGGTTGCCCATCGCAGTTTCACTGGTGTGAATTACTATTTGTACCCATGGGGAGGACCATTCAATTCAGCACTGGCCAGAGCAAGGTACTAGAAATAGAAAACCAGATTGTACCCAGGTGGGGTGACCTTGAAATAAAGAAGACAGGCAAGGGTGGGAGGGGGGGCAAACAGGGCTTTCACCAGCACATACGGGCATTTTCCCATCATGTCCTCACTCTTCCAGCAGAGACCTCACTGCTGGGCCGTGCCACCCCATTGCACCACGCTTGACAAAGGCACCACCAGCACCAAGCCCAGGTGACCGTGACCAGACCTGTTGGCATGCCCTTACCCAACCCACTCAGCTCACAAGTGTTCTGGGGTTGGCTCAGTCCCTCGAGGAGTGTTGCATGGCACCGACCCCAACGGGGCCCTGACCCTGGCCGGCTGATCGCACGGCTCACTCCTTGGAAAAGGGATGAGTACCGACTGCTGAGTGCGATCCTGGTCTGGGGAAGGACACAGTGCCAGGCTGATCCGAGTGGCCAGAGCAGACCAAGGGACACTAGGGGATCAGGATCTGCAGAGACCTGTTTTGCCATGAAACCCATCTATTTGTTATAATTTAAAAAAAAAAAAAAAAATCAGTTTTGGCTTTTGGCTGTCAATCATGACTTTTTTTTCCTAGCAATAAGCAAGTCGGGGGAAACTGATATGCTCAGGAGGAGCAGATAAAGAAGGGCCAGTGCTAGGTGGTTGTCTGAGCTCTGCCTGTGAGTGCCGTGTCCCTGGAGATGCTCTGGGGAGCCTGCAGCTCTCCTAGGGACCACGTTACATTTTGCATTTCTTCTTCCAGTTACTTAGGATTCTCTGAGCATCCAAAGCCTGGAGTTGACATTATATGACTGAACAAAAATGTCCTATGGGCAAGGGTCTAGGAAATCACACAAACAGCAATTTACTAATTTCATGCTACCCATACAAAGCCTAAAGGCCTGGGGGTCTGGGGATGGGACATGGAGCTTTTCTCTTTTGGGGCAATTAGTTTCAATCCAGCCTTTCTAATGACTGAAGGTTCTTGCTTGCCTGAAGGCATTTCAGTGGCCTGCAGGAAAAGGGCCAGGGTCTCTGTGTCGCTCAGGTCTCTGGATCATCAAACCCATGTCTACAAGTTGGGCTGTCATAGGCCAGCTCAACAGGGTTTCACCCTTTAAACCGGTGAAAAGATTCATGACAAAGATGGAGCAGGTAGACAAAGGTATGGAGGAGCCTCAATGTTCAGCCTTTCCATGGAAATCGTGATCCCAAGTGAGATTGAACAGGCTGCTCCTGCACTTGGCTGCAGGGTATCTACAAATAATTTTGATCCAGGCTTAGGCAGATACAACCAGAACCCACAGCCCGTGCAGCAACCACAGCAACAGTGATTCCCCCAAATAAATGAGGACATTTCTGTTCTGAGCTGGTGTCCCCGAGCTGCTGAGCTTCCCTGGTAGGAGGCTCAGAGCGCAAGTCCTCAGACTGCTCTCCCTGCATGGAGCAGGACCCTCTTGCTTTCCTGGATGACTACGACTGTTTTACTGAGGAAGACGAGCAGCAGGAGTCAGTGGACCATTTATTTTGTTCTTACGGAGGTAACATTCATGGAGTCTAAATTTCCTCTTGTACCAGTGAGGGTTGAACATATGCCCAAGTGAAGACACCATAAAGACTCCAGGATCCTCAGACAAGATTTGGAGACCTTTGGGGGGTTGTCTGACAGGTGTGCATCCTGGGATTTTTGACCAGACCTGCCTGGGAACCATCCCCGTATGAAGCTGAGAGCAGACCCTTGGGAGAGGCAATTGGGAGGGGTAAGCAGGTGCTTTTATGGAGAAGAGATGGGGTGGGATGGGTGGACTGTCTTTCCCTTGACTCAATGCCTCCCTGAGCAGCAGCTCTTGCTCTTCACCACACAAGTCCCAGCAGAAAAGGCCATTTTCTGTGGATCATTTCAAACAACACATGAAGAGAGGCAGTGCCCCAGTACAGGACATTTCCCCAGGGAGAAGGAATGACAATGTCCCTGCAGCAGAGCTACAGGACACTCCAACAGCCCATCACTCTCAGCTCCATCGTTGCACTTTCACTGTGCTGGCTCCTCCAGGTATTTTTCCTGTGGCTTTTGCCAGGGGGACTGTCATGCTGCAGGGATGCTCCAAGTGGCCCAGCTCAGCTCCAATTGCAGAAAATCAGCTTCAGTTCCAGCTCGCAGCTGCAGAAAGGTGTTCCCATCTGTTGCTTTCTCCAGACACTGGCTACAGCGGCTGTTGAAACAAACTCCTCCGCGCTGTCATAGCATTGTCACCAAGCTGAGGGCAAGAGGGCAGGATATCACCCACTGATATGTGATTTTTTTCTTCTTTTTCTTGCTTGGATTGCTAGGAGGCTGAGTCGTGCCTTTAGGTAATTTGTTGACCGACATGCTTGTCTTCTTACAGCTGGAAGCATCTTTTCTTCTGGAGCACTTGCCCCATACAAAGCAGGTTGTTTGAATGAGAAGCAAAGAGAAAAGGTGTGTTTGTGCCTCATTGCAGTGGGACACCATGCGGGTTTTGACCCAAAGACTTCCAAAGAGCCCAGATTTCTAGGAGAGACCCAGGTCCTGTGGTTGGCAACAGGATGGGAGCACCCAGCCAGGCAAAACGCTGCCCTTCCCACACCCTCATGAACATGGGGTGCCCAGGCAGACCCTGTTGGTTTTGCCTCACCCTCCTCCTCCTCCCCAAAGCCGCTCTTGTCTTCCTTCTTAAGAGCTTCATTCATCCAAGTGCGAGAAGAGCCATCGGCACCGCATGCTGCAGGAAACACAAACCTGGGGCATGTCCCCTGCCTTCAGGGATCC
>NW_009629572.1:0-4529 GCF_000690535.1 Cariama cristata
CTCTGATTTGATTGGTAATAAATTAAGTTCCCCAAGTCGAGCCTGTTTTGCCCAGGACAGTAGCGGGTGAGTGATCTCTCCCTGTCCTTATCACAACCCATGAGTCTTCCGTTATACTTTCTGTCTCCTGTCCATCTGAGGAGGTGAGTGATACAGTAGCTTTGGTAGGCACCTGGCCTCCAACCAGGGTCAACCCACCACAGTCCTACAGTATTTAATAAAGACAAAACCTTGGGGTTTGTCTTTATTATACTTTATCGGAATCAAATCAGTTTTAGCTCATACTACAGAACACAACCTTCTCAAGATTCCAGGCAACTTAGCTTTGGAAAAAATAAGGAAAAAAACCCATATTTTTATTAAAATATACCCAAAAGACTCAAAAGAGAAAAGTACTTCCTAGTAATTCGATAAACAACTCTGATATTACAGAAAGTATTAACCATAAAGGAACAAAGAACACCATACATCCAGTTTCTATGAATGTATTATTGTAGGAGAGACTTCTTATCACAAGAGCTAACTGGGTCCTCAAATATAAAAGACAGTTTAAGATAGTTAAAAAGATGTTTAGCAACAGTTCTAACAAAGAATTTGAAGATTTTTTTTTGTTCTCTTCCTATGATAAATTTGTTCCTACAGAACCAAGAATAGCTTAAACCAATTATTGCAAAGTTGAGAGAAAATTCACAGAGATTTACCTTGACAAATTACCATTCTGTGTAGACACTTTTAAGGCAAAAACTCGTACAGCAATTCAGTTGATAAAAAAGCTAGATTGCTTTTGGTATGTAACTGACTTTTTCTATTACAAATTATGCCGATAAATGGGATAATTTCTTTAGTTGCCAATTATACAAAAACATCTTTTGAGTAAAAGCTACCATAAAAAAAAAAAGAAAGAAAATTTCATCCTATAGTATCACGGGTTCAAATGCAACAAATACTGCTTTATCTGTTGCATATATATGAGACTCAGCACATGTGGAACAATGCGCACATTTGCAATCACTGCTTTATGAGATGTATGCAAAAATAAAGATATAAAGATGTCACTGAATCATGCAGGTACTAGAAGATCTGGGATAATAATAAATAAAAAAACCTTAAAGGAATAAGGTCTAGCCTTTGGAAAAAGAAATTAACTGCAGATCTTGCCAAGTTACACAGAATTTTGTAAAAGAACAAAAGGTATTTTTTATAAGGCTATAGGAGCTTGTGTCAAATAAAACAACAAAGGGTATGAACTTAAGCTAAGGAAAGGTCATCTTCAAAGAGAATGTTGGAAGAAATGCTTTACACAGAGAATAGTTACGATGGAAAATAAACCACTATGACAACCACTGCAACAAGTGATATAAACTTTAAAAGGTGACAAGCATTTGAAAGACAGTTACTGCACAAATAGACAAAGAAGGAGAGAGAGAGATGTCTGGCCTTTTCAAAAATAGACTTCGCATCCATCCGTCTTTAAATCACCAGCATTACATCCCTATCTACAGCCTTATAAGTCCACTAAAAGAAAAAATTGACACCAAACTAAACTGAAGGATCTAACAAGAAGATCCTGACAGTTGAAATGGGTCTTAGAGATTCCATCTCCAAATGTTATTGCCTGAACTTGCTCATTTCAGCGAAGGAATAAATCTTGGCCCATCTATTTCAGAGCTTTCATCTCTCTTTCAATGATTCTTTCACTTTAACAAGTTTTGATTAAATAATTTGGGTATTTTAAACCAAATATATCTTAAGTGGCTACCCATCAGAAATATACCTAAGTCATATTAAAAAACTTAAAATTTTTATCCTGTGTCATCTGGACAACACCCTGAATTCCACATCTTTAAGAGTTAGAAAAAATATTATTTTTACCAATTCTATGAAATATCAAGAATGTTGAATGCTACTTCTTAAGTTCTGACCAAATGCAGAACAGACAATGAAACTGTCATAATGCGGGCAAGCCTCCAAGTTACATTTAGAATTATATCCTCAGGAAGATTCAAAAGGAGCTGGACATCATCTTTGTTACACGTTCAAGGGCACACATATACAGTTTCAAAAGTAAAAAATAACTCTCACCATAAGAAGTCTCACTGAAACAAATATAATCAAGTTAAGATGGCTCCAGATGCTCAGTTCTTCAGTGAAGGGATCAATAGTTTAAATTACAGGATTCCATTAAAAATTAACTCCACTGTATCCTACCATATCCAACACAGAAAACAAAGTCTACTAACCACAGTCACCTGCTTAAGAGAGAAACTACTTCTAGAATTAACACTTGTTATCGTCTGCACTAACAGATTCTACTATAAGATTGGTCTTTGGTTACCATCATTCAATAATGTTGCTAATAAGAACAATTTTTACCATAATTAGTCTATTTTAGAAAGCATAATTAAAATCTTTAATGATTTATGGTGACTTTCACCATAAAGATGACAATATCCAAGAATAATGATTCTATATATTAGTTTATCAGATGCCAGATCACATAATGGATCATTAACAAGAGGGTGTCTTCTGAATACTTACCAAATAAATACCAGTTGGTTTATTGTCAGCAAGCAAACAGTCACAAGCATCTCTTATCTGATTGACTAAACTGATGTCAAATACATCACGTATTAAAATCTCTATTCATTTATAACTTTGTTATCTCAAAAGCAGTACACTATGGACACCACCCTGCAAAGATCCAAAATGATACAATTACTATTGTCAGACTTAAAAAAAGTACTAGGAGTTTAGTAAATTTTTTAGAATTTATTTAAATGGAAAAAATATTATATTACACAACTATTCCAGATGTATCCTAGAGGTGATCTGATTATACGATAAGGAATAGTACATTTCTTGTCTGTCAAGAGTACTTTGAAGGTCAAGACCGTTGAAGAGAATCGTTTCAATGGATTAATAACTTCAGACCACTGCATTTGAACAATCATATGCACACATTTGAAGCAGAGGCTAAAACCAATATACTTGGCTATCTGGAATTTGCTGTATATTTTAGGCAAGACAAAATTGATGCTCCCTGACAATCTGCTGCTGCTCATTTTATAGAGACACCTGACCCTTGCACATCTCCAATGTAAGTATAGAACTAGCAGTTATAATTGTTGCCTTGTTGTAGCTAGTGAAAATATGTGCAAGTAGTACTTCTATCACCTTACAGTCCCTTTCCACAGCAAGGGGAAAGAGGGGGGGTCAAAAAACCCCAAAACAACCCAAAACCAGAAACAAACAAAACACCCACATATCGGAGGGGAGAAAAACCCACACTGTCCTCAGCATTCAATTATCTCTTTTTATCTCCTTTCGGGAGCAAGTTGACTCTAACAGACTCAGTTCTTAGAGTCTGCCTCTTTCTCACTGTAATTGTAAAGCTGGGATCAAGGAGGACACATCTATTTGTTCTTCTCTGTCATTAAACCAAAAATGTCTCCTGCCATTTGGTCAGCCTTGACTATCCCTCCATGGGACAAGACCTCATTTCTCTAGAGTAAAGCATACCTGGGGGTGGGGAATAAGAAAAAAAGATTCATGGAAAAGGGTAAAACTTTAAATTTTGTTTCCCTTTTGCAAGTGATCTGTTTATTAAAGTAAAAATTCTCAGTCACTGTTAAGGAAGCAGAAATTCCTCAAGTAAGGCACAAAATTAAAAAGCACCTTCTCCTCGCCACCAAAAAGCAATAGTTACTTATCCTCAAGTAAGGCACAAAATTAAAAAGGACCTTCTCCTCCTCGCCACCAAAAAGCAATAGTTACTTCCAAGAAGAGTTGATAATGACCATCCACAGCTTTATACAAGGGAAAAGATATGAATACCAACATACGCCATAGCTGCTGGTTATCAGAGTGAATAATTTAGAACTTGTTTACTAGGTATGTGTCTGCCAATACATCAATTGCTTGAGTTACCCATTCCACAGCTAAACTGCTGCACAAGGAGCAATTTCAAAACAATTTTGTACATAATGCTTAACAACTAATCAAAATGTATCCATTGCTTTTCAAATGAACCATTTTTCCTCTCACATTACACATTTAATAATGGGCTTATTCTTAAACTGACTGATGATAATTCTCTATCTTCATAAAAATACAAATGGAAGGGGGAGAAGTTCGATATCCCACTCTCCTGCAGCAAATTCATTTTTTGCCACGCAGTGACTCAAAGGGCAAGCAAGTATCTTTGGATATTATCTAGTTCATATTTTTACCCTACAGCAGGATAAACCCAGATCATTTCTGTATTAGCTGTTTTACTCACCCAAGATGATCAAAGAACCTAAGAGCTGCAAGGTTGCCTGACAGAAGTTTTGTACTAACCTATTCATAATGGAACGATTATGGAGTTTCTGGTCCATTTGCATGCTTAGCTAGCCTTGCTGTATCTCTTATCTAAACTGAAGCTTCGTTTAAATTTCAGTCTGTTCTGGTTTAGTGGCTCTGTTTAGGCCTACGGGGTGGGAGGGGGAAGAGTATTTTCCCTCTTTGCAACGGTTATTTCTGTTTTAAAG
>NW_009629572.1:4546-6198 GCF_000690535.1 Cariama cristata
GGGGGGGGTGTCCTTCTTTGGTTGGGTTTTTTGCGCTAAACAACCTCAAATCTTCGAAATTTGGAGCCCGAGTACTCAAGAAGTGATAAATCAAGTGAGACTCCTCTTTAACTAGATCGGTTCTGTATAGTCAAGAAATTTATTTACGGAGTAGGAACATAGCATATTTCCCCCTACCTCCAATAGCTGAGACCATAGATGATTAATTGCTGATATGCTCAAGGTTTTGATACTTCAATACATTGTACTGCCAGCCACATACTGTCTCAATCTTTCTTGGATCATTTCCATTGTACTCCACTGCAATTTACCAAAACAAATCCACAATCCTATCAAAGAGGGGCACCATAACAAGACCAATGAAACCAAAACCTAAGAGCCTCCTTTGCTTTCCAAATCAGAAGTATCATGTTGGTTCCCTATAAGAAGTGAAGATACTTTTCTATTAAGATTTTTCTTTCAGCTTTAAAAACAGCGAGGTTTTTCCTCCCTGCAAAACTAACAGTTCAGTATTGACAGGTCTTGACTTCACCTCACAGTTTCTTCAGGGAATTACTATTATGTTACCAGCTCACTAGCATGACCACTTGGGGTCCCATTATTACCATATGCATTTGAATGGAAAAGTCTGAAGGCTTCAACGTCTGGAGACATTCTGGCTTGTCTAAACTTTAATTTTAGAATTCTCATAGGCACATCAGCTGCACAATTCAGCTCCCCAACATTAGCTTGGTGAAGCAACAGAAGATGTAGAAGGCCACAGACAGCAAATCAGAACAGGGCAGGAGAAGGTTTGTATTTGAGCGTATCTCACAACATATTTCAGCAGAAAGTCAGTCTCTCTTCAGAGGTTAGGGTGTACAGTTGGGTACTCTGTTTACCAATGCCAAGCCTCTTGGCTTCATAAAATCAGCTGTTGTCATTGGATTAAAACATTTTTGCAAGAGATACAGAGGAATAAGCTCAATTACAGGTTGTGAAATAACCCGTGCCCCAGTTCTGTCTGCTGGGGGTTGGATTGGACTCTCCCGTCTAATCTCTTATTCAAACAAAGAGCCTTATATACAGCCTGTATCCTGAGTACCTAAAGTTGTTTTGCATTACTGGATCTATTGAAATCCTTCCATTTCTTTCTAACACATTCTGATGCACAAGATTGTGTTTCCAGTTCAAAGACAAGGCACATAGATTTAAAGACTCACAGAGGTTCCTGTTACATGATTTACTTGTTTTGGGGTGATTTTTTCCCCCAAGGTGTTTCTGAACACCATTTAAAAAACTACTAAAATGGATACATGTCACGTGGATTTTGTAATTTATTACTTTGTCCATTGCTGTCAGGACCACGTGAAGAAATCACTGATGGGTGTCACGTCTCAGTGAACATAGCAGTATGTTCATAGGAGAAACACACTTATGTTATGAGGTTGGCAGGCAGCCTCTTCTATGTATTACTCAACCTTTACCTAAAAGAAGAAAGCACAACTTAAGAGGTCTTTAATAGAGAGGGTCACAAAATTATTCAATGGAGAAAGTCATCCATAAGTGCTCATTGTGTGGAAAAAGGTGTATTCTCCATGGGAATCTTACTGAACTCCTCAGAATAGAACAGTTCAGTTCAGGGGGACCCAATTTCTATTTGACTTCCCCCC
>NW_009629572.1:6229-8731 GCF_000690535.1 Cariama cristata
TATGGTTACAAAAACATACATTGCTTTACAGTACATACTTTTGCCACAAATCCATAAACCCAAAAAATTTCAATAATCATTATCATTTAGAGCATCAATTATCAGCTACCTGTTAAAGCACCAGTTGCCAAAATATCTATTTAGTAAATATTATCATAATTGGAAAGCATTACCATCAATATCATCTATTTTAGGGTAACCACCAAACACACATTTTGGCTTAAAGCAAAAACTTGACAAACCTAATGTTTTTTTGGTGAGAAATTTCAACACTATGTGTTTTCATTCAGGTTTTCTTTTAAGCCTCAGCTCAAAGATTATGAATTTTGAGTTTTAATTAGATCTGCTCTTTAGAATAAGTCACAACTCTATCCTTACAGATAGCATAGCTAGACTTAATCAATCTTCCGAAAGGGTTACATGAAATGACATTAACTTCCCACTACCATACAGTAAACCAAGGTATTGTCTACAGAGAACAGCAAAGCAAAGGTATTTCTTGTTTTTGTACACTGTTAGGAGCTCCTTGTTAAGACCGATTTTAGCTACACAAGTATTTTAGTTCCAAAGGTAAGAAAAAAATCTGTACCATATAGCTCAGTGCAGAGGATGGTTAGAGTGATTTTGTAGTGTGCAAGGAAGGGACAATATGACCCATACATTTCACTCTCAATTACACTAGTGTATTATAGGAGAATGGAGATTAAACATTCCTGTCATGCACAAGATGTATGCAGCTGCCTCTTATTATTTGGTGAAGGTCATGAGTAAGGTCAAACCTATGACTGCATTCTAGCTAAGTAATTCAGCAGTCCCTTTTCCAAATGTGATTTGATAATGAGTTATTAGGAAATATGAGCCTGGTATGAGAAATATGCCAATGTTTAGGAGACGAGTATATGCAACAATCCACACTGTACTGTAAATCAGCGACATGAAGATTTCTCAAAGCATAAGTACAAAGCCACCATGAATGGAATTAACCTAATGTGGTATTTTCTCAGTCTACAGAGCATTTAACAACACTGGAAAGTGCTCTAAGCAGTGGTTTGTCGATTCTATCAAATCCCTCTATCCAGGTACACATTTAGTGAGACAGTCATTTCCTCATCAGTAACTTGTCTGTTGCTTTGCTGCCATCAATAAGATTTACTGTCATCCAATAAAACCCTTTTGGGTTCATAAAAGTAACATAAGCATCTATAAAGAGGAAATATTTTGTTCAAGAAATGTAATTCCAGTGTTTGGGATTGACTGTTGTTGAATCAGAAGAATGGAGACATTCACACTTTGTTTTGTATTCTTCTAAAGCACCTTTCTCAAATGTAAACAAAAAGTTAACAACAATGTGCACAGTATTAGGTATTATGAAAAGTTAACAATATGGGAAAGAAAGGCTTGAAGAAAGTATAAATTCTGGTTGGTAGGGACACAGTATTTTAAAACATAAGGACTCCTTAAAGGTTCATTTGACTGCCAATGACCACCCTAGGATGTTCACTCCAGTACTAGTACCTGGATTAGAATTAGCAGATGTCAGAGTTGACACCCAGAGTTTGAGTTTGGAGACCTAACCGAAAAATGCCTTGAAAAGACCACTTGGGACTGCCTTAATATCAGCTACTGGGAACGCTGCCAGAACAACATACTCAGTTGACAAGTTTCAGCAGCTTCTGAGCACAAAGTCTAAACCAGGATCTGCACTAAAAAAAAAAAAAAAAAAAAAAAATCTTCCTGAGATTAAGGTGGTAATAAAAAGTACCTCCAAGGAAAAATAAAAATAAACCAATTCATGGATAATTGAATTTTAATAACTAACAATTCTGGGAAACAAAGTCTGGAGAGAAGCAGCAACAATCCTTCGTTCCAGTAGCAATTCTCAAAGGACAGTCACAACACTGGGATAGACTTCTTGAGACTGACAGGTTTCTTCAGGAACCCATCTTCAACATTAATTTTGACAGCATTAACAGAGCAATTGCTTGCTTGTTTTTGATGTCTACTTTTCCCTTTTGGTAATTTAAGCAGTTTACTGTATTAGTGGCTAAGGATCAAGCAAGAATGGATCCTCCCATCCTAAATATTCTATGAACACAGAATAGCCCATATGCCCTGTCATGAGGAATCTCCATGGTCCAACACTGGGGACCAATGCTGAGTCACATGTAGCTTTTAGTATTCCACCATTGCCAAGAACAAGGGAAGGAAGATAAATGCCGATTCTCTTTTCTCAACTAGAAGGGAACATCTAATAAAGCCATTCAAACAGAAGGGGATCATTTTACAGGGTGCCAGGCCTCTGGAGAGATTACTGTGCACATTCTTTACCATTTCAAGCGACAGTAAAGCCTGCCTTTGTTACAAAACTTACAGCCTTCAGCTGATAGAACATGGAAGGATAAAATACACTGCCGCAAGCTTTCAGACCAACTTCACTTGAGCTTTGAGGCATCTATGGCTGCTTTCACTGGTGTTCCAGGAATGAATAATTTGCCCTTCCCC
>NW_009629573.1:0-17040 GCF_000690535.1 Cariama cristata
ACCATTCTATGATTCTATGAAAGTAGTCTGGGCCTCATTTTGAGATGATAAGAATTAATATAATCAGTGTAAGGTAGAAAAGCAGTATGTAAAGAACATTTAGTCTGTTTTCCAGAAGCTTGGGGGTTTCTGTTTGGGTTTTTTTTTGGAAGGGAGTGGGGGATTGGTTTTACTTTTAAGGAGTTTTTTCATTCCTTCTTTAGAGGTACGAGATTTTATTGTCTGTAATATCCAATATTACTGTGTTATTCATCCCAGGGCTTCCAACTGCTGAAATACTGTCTCAGGTTAGAAGAATTGCCTAAAGGTACACAGTGGAGAAAAATACCGGAACTACAAACAGAGCTACAAACAGCAATAAAGACCTGTTATTTGCATTCATTAGCTTTAAAAACTAGATGACTATACCTGAATAATACTGATTTCAGAAGCTCTCTACAGAAGAGCTAGTAAAGATTACAATTAAAGGGCTGTCCCTATGTTGAGACTCACTATGTTTGCCTTTTTTCCTTGGGTGTCAGTCTTCGGGTGTAGGTTGGTTTTGGTTTTTTCTTTCTTTGAAAATCACCTGCATGTTACCTAAGGAAATCAATGTCTTATTTGTTTTATTAAACTTGATTTGTTTATATACAATAAGGAGATGAAAAGACAATAGAAAGGGATTTGATATCTGTCACTGCTACCCTCTCAGAATCATCTGAGGGAGCTGGGTAGGTCTGAATACCTGAAGCTACAAGAAGCTTTTTACATGTAGTTCAAGAAGTTGAACAACTAGTCCAGCATGAACCTAAAAAGGTTGCCCATGAGGCTTTAGAGTTGGTTTCAGGAGACACTGTCTTCCTTGATACCTTTAGTGTTCCATACCAGGAACAGAACAAAGAGAGCAGCCACACCATTCCCCCTTTTTCAGAAGGTTTTGGAAGATTAGTGTTGTTTCCTTTCATTCCATAAGTATGAATATGGAAATAATATTTGAAAGCCTGTTACTTCTTGTAACAACTTCTACTTGTGCTCTAGCTCATTTTGAATGGAGATTTATTCTTTAGATTTGTACTTCAAGTATGCCAATTAAAGAACAAACAGTTAATTGGTCGAACTCAGTTTTCCTCAGTTAAACTTGATTCTGAAAGGAAATGTAAAGGTCTTTAGAAAAATTGGCTGAGTTGTACCTAATAAGTCTTGAATCTAGCCAAAATGTAACAATTCTAATAAGCTGTGAATGAGATACTTAGCTTCCCCTCACTTTAACTCTTCCTGTATTTTGTAGAAGGACTCTAAAAGTCCCATACTGTGCAGTCACTGCCAAAGGGGAATTTCACCAGCTGAAACACTGAAGTCAGCCAAAACCATTTTTTAATGATCAGTTACACAACCACTGTCATGTCTTTGCCAGTTTTGAGGGTGTGGTAAAAAAAGGTGTGGAGCTACGGTACATTTTCTGCATTCCTATCCAAGAGGTTTTTTACTGTAATGAGGTTGAAATAGATGATTTCATTTGCATCTCAGGAACCTGTTTGTGTGTTCTGTCCAGTTTCTTTGGGTTTACACAACAATGAGTGGTGGGAAGGATTTTGATGCTTTTTGTATTAACTGAGCTTCATCTCTGGTTCTTTAAATCTGTTTGCTGCTTGCACCAAAGTTGAGAGTAGAATAGTATATAAATATATTTGCTTTACTGAGATTTCTGCAAAAAGGAGTTGAAACAAAATTTATAGCTTTATTTAAATATGGTCTTGACTAATTTTAATATATTTTAAAATATTTCTGGACATGTATACAACTATATACAGGGATACAAACCCAAACTTTATTAGATTCATTTTGTGTTAGACAGAACACCTGAAAGGAGCAGGATGAGAAGGGAGGGAACTGAATTTCAGTGCTGAAGTTTCCTTATGGAGAGTAACTTCCTTAGGCCCAAAGCTGAAAACTAATGCCGCATGCATATCTCCAGCAGTTGTGACTATGTGATAAGCAGACCTACACTAGGTAAAACTTCATAAATCAGGTGTACATACCAAGTCAAATAGTACACATATATGTGCATACATTCTCTCACTTTCTTCTCATCCGTCTGTTAGGAGTTAAAAGTAGCTTTGTAATCACTTAAACACAATGTTAGAATATTTAATTTATCAATGTTTTTCAGATTTTGGTCTGTTCCTGCACTCAGTACACACTATTAAAGACTTCTTCTGAAGAAAGAATTATATTGATTATTTCACAAACTTTAATTCCTTTTCTCAGCATAGCTGCAATCTCATTTGTAATGTTATTCCCCATATTAAGTATAGGAAAGAGGTGGAGAGATTACTGTCAAAAGGATCCATGAGTTGTGCATGTTCAAACTGAGACGCCTGGGTTAACATAATGTTAACCGTTATATAGTTCTTGATACATTCAGGGTACAATTTTTGATGACTTCAGTTGCAACTGTGCACTCAAGACTTTGGAAACCAAACCATAGTGTCTCAAATCAAGCACCAAGGAAATTAAAGAGCAGGCAGTTAGATCCTCTATGGAAAGTTTTGGTTGAGTGACTTGCCTCAGGAGCTCTTTGGCAGAGACAAGAATAGACTCCAGATTCTCTAGGGCTGTATTTGGGTACCTTAGCTGTGAAACTACCCTTTCTCTTACTGCCTCACTCATTTCTGCAGCACTCCTTTATTTCTGCAGCAACAGCCTCTTTCACTGTAAACTCTTGACTTGTTCTCAAGCTGATTGACTAATCCTTTAAGCTCCAGAATTAAAACGTATGAGAACTACAAAAAAATTTCAGTCGTTATTGACCACCATAGATTATTTTCCTCCATGTATGATCTTTTTTTGTGGTCAGAAATTGACTTTATGCAGTGGACCTTTCTTTTAGGATCTGATAACTTGATTTATTAATGGTGGTTTGAGTCTACTGCTGGGCTAAGACATAAAGCTACTGCATGTGCGCTATGGCACAATGACAATGTCAGAATGCAGCAGCTTATCCTCAAGCAGTCACAGAGGACTTTGTATTGTGGGAGCTCATTGTTACAGCTATGTTTTCTTCTAGACAGACTTATTTTTCTTTTTTTTGGCTTTTTTCAGAAATTTGCAACACATTTCCAGCTTCTTTTACCTAATCTTTGTAGCTTAAGTCTTCTGCTAAGGCTTGCTTGGTCCTAAACCACGAGTTTAAACATGATAAAATTTGAGAAAGCTTAATAAAATATTTCATGTATTTGAAATTAATAAATGAGAAGAAGGTATGAGTGTATTTAAGAAGTCTGCAAGGGTGTGGATATTAAGTGGAAGGTATTATTCCTTCAGAGATTGAAGGGATGGAAATCTGAATGTGAAACAGATTATATGTAGGGAATAGAAGGCACTGAATGCTCTGGAAGACTGCGGACAGACAGATTGGAAGGAAAAACAAAGCAAATGCAGGCAAACATAAGGAAAATGCTGTAGGGCTTTTACCTTACATATATATAATTCCATAATATAATATAGTAAAAAGTTGGTTTACTGAAACATACTGCCACAACTAGCAAGTGGGAGTAAAATGTTTTATAATGTATAACGTTTTATATATCATAGAGAAGAAACTGCAGTCTTGGAATTAAGATACATTAATTTTAAGATCCAAAGAGCCCACTTCAATGCTTGATACACTTTTTTATTTCCTTCCTGTTTTTGGAAGATTTGGGCTTTTTTGTTGTTTGGTTGGTTTGGTTTAATTTTTTGTATAGCAAATATGTCTGAATATACAGTATTTTGTTCCAGCTTTTGTCTTCAAGAATCTGGTTTAACTGGTTTCGTCCTTTATGTGCTCTGTATGTGTTTATGTACATAATCTCATTTCAACTCTCTGAAGAGGCTGATCCACAATTCTGTGAACTAAAGATCATGTTATATTAACAACATGTTTGTTAATGTTTGATATTCAACTTAATTCATTACTTTATGACCTTTACCCAGTTCCGTTATGAGGGGTTAAATTTATGTAAACTTCATTAAAATGATTGCAAAAACTTTACCAACATCCCCAAATATTAAATGTAATAATGTAAAGGATTTATGAAGGAGTACCAGGAGTATTACCTGATGTAGTGTCATTAAATCTTAAGGACCTTTTTTTAACTCACACTGTTTATGTACGGCACCATTACAAGTAAGTGATGTGTGGACTGAAGGATATGGATCCGCAGCACGATCTGTACATATGAGTTCTCCCTCTCTGGCTTTTTTCCGTCATACGTACTTACTAGCCCTACATTGTTCAGCTATCCTTCTGCTTTCATCCTCATCACTCTAACCCACTCTAATTCAATGCTTTTGCAAACAGCTTTCAACTCCTTTTTTGAATGTGTGAGCCAGTCACTGAATTTTAAATGAAAGCTGTGCTTTCTTGCTCATATGACAGAACTTCTTGCTCATGTAGACAGAACCAAAGAAAACAGGATTACCGCTGGCTGTTAGCAAATACTATCTGTTGTAGACTTTAAACTGTCTATGCTGTTGCCACTTTCAGTTTTAGCCTATGAAGTGCAATAAACGGCATTCAAAATTTATCAACGTACTCAGTAATTTCTCTGTAATTTCAGTGCAGTGGTTTTCATATCTTCTACTGGCATGTTTTATTAGGGGAATTTTATGCAGAATATAGTGGGCCATCTCTATCGACAGAATCGTACATTTAACGTATGGTCTCTACATGAGTAATATTGCCTCCTAGTTGCTCGGGGCTGGTTGAGTCCACTGCCTGTGTGGTAGGGTTCCATAGTCAAAGGATGCAACAATCAATTTCTGCTTCAGCAGTGGCCATGTATGATTTCATAGCTGCTGGCCTGAACCTTATGTAACTGTTCAATATATGGATAGGGATCTCATTCCAGCGGGTTCTCCCCTAATAGTGTTGCTACAAGGTCTCTCAGAATTCTATTTCTGTGCTTATTTCCTTTGCATATCCTTTCTATCATGTTCACCTGTCTTCCCAAGAGAAGACCTGGAGGGGAGGTAGAAGGTGATGTGGGGTGCCAGATAAGACTAACAGTGGAGAGTAGGAGAAGGGAAGAGGCGTGGAGTTTTTTGATACCCTAACTTTCTGTGGCAATGTGCTACAGGATGTGGCATGTATTGCCGAAAGCTGTTATAATCCAGAAGCTTCATTTATGCCAGTGAAGAGTTCTGCATGCAGTTCTTATTACAGTGGGGACAAATGAATATAGGCTTTTTTTCTATCTAAACCCAGCTGTGTAATTTGACTCTTTTGGAGAAATGATGCTATGTGTGCATTTTCTACTCAACTTCTAAATTATATTTGTGTGGTTTGACTTTACCTGAGTTTCACTATCAAATTGAAGATACTCCTGTATTATTTTTTCTAATATCATCCTGAATGATATCCTAAAGGTGATCTTCCATGCCTTATATGTAGAGTACAATTGTGAAAGGTAAACTGATAGGATAGATACTCCAGTGTTTCTTTTCAGTCTTAATGTGAAACAAGTTGAAAAGATGTTGAAACAATAGTGTACAGTGAAATGTGCTTTGTGAAGAAAATTTCTCCTGCTCTCCCCAGAAGATATGTAAGAAAAATGCCCTCTCTCCAACTACTCCAACTACAGTAAAGCTCTGCATATATACCAAGGCAGTTTTCCAACCATCTTGAAAAAGTGTGTATGTGTGAGTGTATATATTTATTGTTGGTATTTTTTAAGACATACCCCTTCCAGGTGAAAGAAAGGAGTTTTGTACTTAATATGTTAGAGAATTTGTTTGGGAACAGTTCATTCCTGTGAAGGTGTAACCCTTGTAATGATGCCAAGGTCATTAGAGACCTGTGGAGATCTACTGGTTAAATGCTGGTCACTCAGGCAGCTGGAACTTTAGGCAGGTTTTACTTACATACCCAATTTATTTCCAAGATTTTTTAATTGGGTTAATAAAGATAATACTGCAACTTGCCCTTTATACTTCTCTACCTTTTATATATATTCACCTAGCATCTTGCTAACTTACTGAAAACGCATAGTGAAAAAAGAGAGAGAATACCAGTTTAGTTTAATTTCAGTGTCTGGAACAGTATCCTAAGATACTTACAGCAAAAGGCAGGCTGGAGCAGATCTCTAAATATGAGTGCATCGGTGTAAGCTGAACTTTAATTCTGAACCTGTTAGGTTAAATACATATATATATATACGCATATATGTATTTATGTGTATATTTATGTATGTAGATCTGGGGGTTTTGCTTGGTTGTTTGCTTTTGTGTGTGTGCATGTACTTCTAAGTAAATAATGTTGCCAGTGTTGGAAAAGTAGAGCAAACCATGGTAGATGAGGTAGTGGAATCTTCAGGTACAGTGTGGGTCTGCTGCAGTCCTCTCTTACTGTGCAGCCCTGTGTAGGCGGTTGGATGAAAAAGAACAGACAAATCAACATTCCTTTCCCTGAACTCCCCAGCATGCCTCAGCTGCTTTCACTCGGCTCCAGAAAGGGGAAATGAGACAAAAAGGAGCCACTGGAGGACTGCTTGCTAATTAGTAAAACTGCTGTATGCAAAAAGCAAAAATTAAAGCAATATATAAATGCTATTGAAATTTCAATATGTGAGAACTTAAAACATCAACACAGATTTATTTCAGAGCTTTTAACTAGTCATGTACATAAAAGAACAAGTTTTTTCAGTATTTTCAGAAGACCAGAACTTGTCAGCCTGCTTATGCTGCCAGTTTTTGTGTAAGTTCATTGACCCTGTAGACAGTCTGAGTGTTTTCTGAGTTACCGCTTTATCAAACTAATTTGCATGATTTTAAAGCTGATGCTTGCTAGAAAACAATCTAGTGAGGGTGCACTTTGTAAACACCCTTTTGTATAAATTTGTTTGTTCTTTTGGGGGTGGGGAGGGGAAAATTGGGAGCTACAGTCAAAAATAGCGTAACTGAAAAGTGATTTTTCTTGCTTTCATAAAATATTTTCTTACCAAACTATTCTGTGAGCTTTCTTTCATTTTCACCCGGATAAACACAATTGCACATGCAAAAATGTTCTGATCCAGTAATTAATGTGTAATTACCTATTATGACCAGATAATGTAAAGACCAAAGGTATAGATGGATTCGAAAAGGGTTAGAGAAATTAATGGATGATACATTCATGGAAGAAAAACAGTGAGAGATGGGAGTGCCTAATGGGAAAGGCTCGCCCCATAGTTGTTGTTCTTCTTTTTGTCCATAAACATCAACTATGGCCACTGGAGAGAATACTAGTCTAGATCGACTCATATGTCTGTTCTGGCGTTCTTACTATTGTTTAAAATCTTAATGTAGAAGGCAGTGGGCCTATACATGAGAATCAGATCTTTGTACAGAGTGTTGCTTTGTATCAGACCCTGAATGCCCAAGAGCAAGAACCACAAATTATATCTCAGATTCTTTTATGTTCTTTGGAGGAGATTCTGACTGGCAAGTCAATGAAGAGCAAAAATTAAATCCTTCCAGCTCTTTACTCCACAGAATTAAATGTTTACGAGTACATACCTGGTCTGTGTTATACTATAACAGTACAGATAGTATAACAATATAGACACATACTTCCACTTTCCACAGTAAATGCTAGGGTGTTTTAGAGAGGTAAGTGGTGAGGCAAAGGTGATGATTAGCTCTGAAAAGTTACATGCTGCAGCCAGTTGCCCTGCCAAAAAAAGCAACAAACCAATTCTATAGCCACATGTGATAAATTGTGAAGAGTCTTTATATACTGTATACTGATTTGAGTTTCTGAAAAAATACAAAGTGTGTCCTTTCGAATGCAAGTTGAACTTGGTAGATGAACTCCTTCCATCCTCAGGCAGTAACTGAAAACCAAGCAGAACTTCTACTGAATAAGTTCTGCCCCGAGTGTGGGCTGCATGATATGCAGGTAGAGCTGCACCAGTGCCACTGTAAGGCACTTCCAGTCTCTGTTGCTTGTTCATGCCTCCTCACCGCCTGCTCTTCTGTGCTACCATGGCACTTTGTGGGACCATGCTTTGAAATGGACTGGGGCTTTTTTCCAGTAACACCTTCCCTCCCCCCCCCCTTTTATTCTTTAGTGTCAAGATCTGTTTGTATTTATCTCTGTATATACGTTACAGTCGATCCTGTTCCCTAAGTAGATTTACTCTGCAGTCCCACAAATAGTTGCATGGATGTAGAATGTTGTATGTTAGTGCTTGGAGTAAGCAGTGGGGCGAGACTGTCTAAATTTTGTGTTGCTGTGGAAGACATTCTTCATCAGTATGTTCTTCCTTAAAGGTCCATATGGCTTTTGATGTCTGTTAAGTTTTTTAGATTACTTAGAATTACCTAACAATGGGATTTGGTAATGAAAATATTTTAGGGCAATAAAGAGGAAGATGTTAAAGTGAAAATATATGATGGCAGGCATGGGACTGTTCAGGTGCTGTATGTTACTTCAGCATGTAGGTATGTCTGAGGAAAAATAATGCTCCTTGTGTGTTCTCCCATAGTAATATGAATAATAAAAATACATGCTTGTAAGGCATACAGACTCTAAGTTAAATTCTTTGTGGACATTTTAATATTATATCCTAGCTATATTTGCTGTGGTGCCATATGAAACTTCTGTCGGAAAACAGCATCAATAATGGTTTGTTTTTTTTTAAATGACGTAATTTATTTTCATTAGAATGCTGCTGTCCTTGCCAGTGAAAGAAACGCTGCACAAGAGGTGCGAAATACTATAGAAAAACAAGTCAAAGAGCTGACTGAGGAAAATGAACAATTGAAGAGAACAGTTGATGAGCTAGAGAGTAAAACTGAAGAGTTGCACAAACAAATTGATAATATGAAAGGAGAAGAGAATTCAGCGAAGGAAAAAATGAAGAGATATGAGGTAAGTTAAGAAAACGAGACCCTTAAGTAGTCTCCTTCCTGTTTGCAAAGGATACAGTGTGGAACAAAAACTGACAAAGAGGAGGATGGGCAATGTCATTGGGAAAGCTAAGCAAAACCAGAAGGTTGTCAAGAAGCAGGATGCAGTTTACTGATATGTACAGGAAAGATTTCCCCATTGAAAACCAGTGTAAAAGCAAGTCACAGCTTGGAACTGGGGAGACCAGTGGTAGGCCAGAGTGAACATGCTTTATAGCTCAGGTTACTTGTCAGATTAAAGGCCTTGCCACTATTTCTCAATGTATCACATTGTATCATTGCAGGAAGAGAAGCAACAATTAGAAGAAGCTTTGAAACATGCTGAAAAGGAGGCAAAAGAATTGGTAGTGTTAAAAAGGTCTTTAGAAAACCAATTAGAATATACAGAGGTAAGGACAAGAGCAATTTGGAATATTTAAATTTTACATTTTCTGTTTGTCTACCTGAGTCAACATTGCTTCCTGCAGAGTAACATCTCATTCTTTTTGAAGTACACTTTGTTTTAAAGTCCAGACCTCGATGCAGTGTTCATTCCTGAAATTAAAATTGTTTTCTTGCTAAAGTCTTTTTTTTTTTTCTTCTTCCATGAATCTAGTAAAATTTCAAGGAGATGAATTGCAACATAAACTGCCTAAGGTTTTATAGATCTGTTTTATTATTTTGAATGATCATTCAACTCTGGTTGTGTGTAGGTATTTATATGTAAAAGAATAAAAAGCTGTAGTTGGATAGAAATAAAAATATTGGTAGTAGACAAATATCAGGAAATGGGCTTCTCTTTTTTAATTTTTTTACGAACCTGTCTTATTTGCAAATGTACCAGTTCCATGCAACATTTCATCACAAAACCAGGGAAATTTAGCACATATCACTAGGACTTGCAGCCTCTTAAACTCTGTACGAAGTCCTCTTTCCACCTTGCTCCTTAGTCTACTCAGTATCCAGGAAAGGATATGCTTTCTCCCACATTAGCCCAGAAATTAATCATGTGGAGAATGCATGTACTTCAGAGCAGTGGAGAGGGATGTTGGCAATATTGTGTATGCGTAAAGATGGAATGAAAATTCAGATCTGTTTAGTAAGGAGGTGAATATGTGTAAATCTTAAAATTCTTCTTATTGACAGCATATTCTGTATCTGAAAAGTTTCTAATTCACCTTTTACATGTACTGAAGAAGCATCTATTTCTATAATATCAGATAGTTTAGAATTCTCTTAGTTTTGCTTCTAGAAACAAAGTTTTTAAGTGATTCTATCAAACAAGTCAGACTCAAAAGTGAGGCACATGTACATTGATAGTGACCCTTTTTTAATTGAACAGATATTTTCCCTTTTTGTCTTCAGTGCAAATTTTACATTACTGTTCTGAAAATCTGAAAATTAAACTTGCCTATAAGTGGATTATAAAGCAAGGGAAGATTGTCTTAACCAGCAGGTTTTCATGGTTTGGTTAATTATGGTAAAAAGAAAATAACAATAACAAGAAAATACTACTATGTCTTTAGAATGGAATGTGCTTCAAGAATATAAGGTTTTAACAGTACGGATAAGGAAGGTTTTTTTCTACAAAATGATATTTTTAAGCTGATGTTCCTTTAATTACATCAATAAGTGTTTCTTCTGAGGCTTTTGGTAGGTTGTTGGTTTGTTTGGGTTTTGTTGTTGTTGTGTTTTTTTTTTTTTTTAAATCTGTTTATCCGTGCTACCTCACTGATTCTCCAAATTTGCCTGTATGTATTGCTGATAGTCTACACAATGACAATAGATGGCCCATTGCTCATCTTTGCCTTGCATTTAGCACTGTTCTGCCTTCTCTCACAGTCTGGTTTGACCTTCCTGCACAACTTGAATCAATACACCATAGGTATCGCCTGCATCTTGATTAGCTTTGGGACAAGATGCTTGAAAAGTGTGTTCTTTCTTTTCTGTTTACACATCCTTACGCATCATTCCAAGCAATCCTGCCTCCAGGCTGGGTCTCCAAATTAAAGAAGTCTAGGAAAGGTAGAAGAGTTTGTCTTGACATTTTATTCACAACTTATGTCTAATTTCTGGCACGCCAAATTTAATCCTCTTTCTGATTCTACGCTCTTCTTGTCCACAGGATACAAGCACTAACGTACTTCAGGATGTAATCAGCAGTCTCTTTTGTTTAGAATAATTCAGCCTTTCTGTCTTTAGATTTTTCCTTGTTTTGATAAATAATGTTGTGCAGTAGGCTGATTTGGCCTTGTCTTACTTTTGACAATTTAGACGTCAAACTTTGGCACAGTAATAATGCTTATCACAGTGGAAACTTAATTCCTGACTGGCACGTCTTGCTTTTTACATAATACAAATTACTTTTTTGATGGTGGACTAGCATAAGAAAGACAATGACAATATGAATAGTATTGTAACAGTTACTGTAAACATAGCCAAATCTATTCCTCCTCCATCCCAAATTTCTACTCAGAAAATTTAAAGCTGGAATACACTTAATTGTTATAGACAATTTGTTTTAATGCTTTTGTCTAAAATTAACCTCAGTATATATTGGAATTTTCTTTATGGATAGTCAAACAAGTAGTATTTTTTGTAGTGTCTTACGCTGTGTTACAACACCTGTTTGAGTGTAGCCTCCTCTATGTAGTCTGCTGTTTCTAGAAATGAAAACATCTTAATATTTTTGCAACATTGAGAAGACTTCTGGAAGTTTCTTGAGAACTCTCTTGGGAAAGGAAATAATTTGATATATGTACCTTAACCATAGCATATATGATACTGCAATGTATTAAAAAATATCAACCAACATTATGAATGGCAGTGCCAAGTGTTCTGTGCTTTTTAAATTAAACAATCTGAATACAGGATCCTTTCCATAGGTGGAAGAATATGAAACTTATTTATTCATTATGCTAAATAATGGTGGGCACATAGAATTAGTGTTGCAAAGCACTGTAAGTTGAAATACATTCTTAATTTTCAGTTATCAGTTGAAAGAAATTATTAATTTTGTAAAGAGAAGGTTCAACTAATATTGTTTGGAAAAATAAGGAAGTATCACAGTAATCTTACAGGTTACTATGAAAACAAGTTGCTACTTTTGTTTTCCCCCATTTTGTTGTTTTCTTTCCTTCTCTGGATTTGTGGAAATGTGAGTGTGTTCTGTTGTTATTTTATGGCTCCCTGTCTTCTGGACCACTGTCTGTCCGCCAACCTGAAATTCAGAAATACTGCTGTAGTGTTAGCCTCACTTGTGCTGAAATATGACGCTTAAGCTTCTTCACAAAGTAATTAATTGCCACTACAGATTGGCTTTAAATTGGCAACTGACAAACTTTACTTTACTTGACTTCACTGTAACTGACAGGCCAGCCAATTCCAGTGAAAAGTACTCAAGGATTTTTGTATGTGAAGGGAGCTCAAATTTGAGGTTATACTTGACCTGACTATTGCAGCTGTCTATAGGACATCCTGAATTTCAAATATTGAAATTCACTATAGTGTATTGAAAGGCTAGACGCTGAGGAAACTGCAGCATTTGGATAGTTGGTAGCAACATTTCCATTGCATCATGGTTTTTAACACCTGAGTTAAGAAAAGTGATATAAATGGAAGCTCAGTTGTTTCTAGCACGGCATATAAGTCTATCTCAAATATTGATGTTAAGCTAGGCATGCTAATTTTTATCAATGTTTTTCTCTTTTATCAGTTAATCTAGAAAAGGGAAATACCATATCCCAATTTGTGTTGCCCAAGGAAAATGATTGCTGATGAGAAACTGCATATGCCATGTCATTTCCACCAAATATTACCAGAATGAAGTAGTATCTGTTGTAATGCAGGGCTTTTATTAAAACAAAGATAATTTCTGTTGCAGTGCTCAGTTTTCATGAGGGATATTTTTACCCTATACCTATGTTACCAAGTTTTCTGATGGCTACATTTTAGCAAAACAAGGAGCACCTTATTATGCTTTAGTGGTAATTTCATTATTTGAAGGATAAATGATTCTGTGGTGTAGTTACTAGCTAAATAATACAGATCATAATATGGACACCTATTAAATAGGTTTTGAGAAGAAAATTCTGCAGATTGGTGGGGTAAGAAAATCACCAATTCCAGCCAAGTAGAATTCATCAAGTCCAGAGAACAATCAGCTATTATACACTTTCTAAAGAGAATGGTTGTGTATGTGAACCATCTGATAGTGCATTAGAAACTTGTTGATTGGGTAAGAAACAACACTGCTGTAAATTTTTTCTCAGTCTTGCACTTTATATGTACTCAGAGAAGCTTTTGCTTTCTGCAGTCACTAATAAATGTTATCTACCAGGAGGGGAGGCTGGAAAGTGATAGGATCTTTACTGGGCCCAGGAAATGCTTAGTCCTGTGATTCTTGTGGGACATCAGATGGCTCAACAGGTACTGATGCATCAGAGGAGGGACATGGACATGAGGGATTTTAACAGATGTGGAGGGAATGAGAGCATGAAGCATCTGAAGTTCAGTTCCCATGATAATCTGAAGCAGCATTGCCACTGGCAGTTTATTGTTGAACTAATTGAAAACAAACTCAGCAAAACTGAAATTTTTGCATGGAACAGGTCAATTATTTAGGAATTGCATTTCCTACTAAAATAATTACAATTACAACTTCACAACACTTTCTGATTTTTAGTAATGTACTTAGTATTTGTTTTATCATCCTTCTTAATAACAAACAGTAAAAATATGTTGATGAAAATAGGGAGATGGAATACATGAAAAGTACAGATTTTTTTTCTTTTCAGGATGTCAGAATATAACTCAAAGGAGAAAGAGTTAAATTTCAACCTCAGGCATCTGAGTCTGCAACATAGCTGAAAATCAGGCAAAAGTTAGCATGACCTGGTGAAAATTGAGGTGATCCACTGCTTGCATCAAGCCCCCTGTTATTATTTTATTTAAATACTGTAATTTATTATCCCTATTATTACTTCAGCAATTGCCCTAGTTAGTAGATGAAATTTCTTCATATTAGTGATTGATTTTTGTTGGTTGGTTGGTTGGTTGTTTTTGTTGTTGATAACTCTGAAGTAAAGAGAGTGACCAGATTTGCTCAGATGTTTACTTCCTTTTCAGCACACTGGAAATGCAGAACAGCATCCTGCTGACACTATTATTCTGCCACAATGTATTTCACTGGTCTGTGTCTGCGCAGTTTGTTTCTCAAGAATGTGCAAATGAACAGTAAAGTTAAATGATCTGTGAAAAGCTGATGGAAGGGAGCACCCATGAGGTTTTTATAACCTGTTCAAATATGGCACATTAGCAGGGTCCCAAGATTTCAGCAGCTTTTAGAAATGAAGTGCTGAGGTTGAACCTTTTCTTAATTTCCTTTGGTGTCAGCTAAACCAATTCTGGTGTAGAACTAGGCTTTGCAAAACAACATCTATTAGCCCCCAAAATGTTTTAGGGTTATGTATACACTTCTTAGGCATCCACCATAACTCCTGTTTGTATGAGAGATGTCTTTTGTTGACAGGCTATACAGGAACGTAAGAGAGACAACAAATCTAAAGAAATCTCTAACTTCTTACATTTGATGATGTTGTTTCTTTTCTCTTAGAACAATTATTTTTTGAGATTCTGATCTATATTGCCTACAGAAATACTACTGTGTTTTCACGTTTAAAGTTTTTTGAAATGTAATAAAGTAAACATCATGAGTATTAGATATTCAACAAAACTTTATATTTCCAATATCAAAATGTAAAACAGTGTTTTGGAATGCTTTTTACAATTTATGGTGATTTTAATTATTTACATTTTTCTGTTGGAACAATTTAAACTGTCCATAATCTGGTTTAAATCAATTTAATGGTACCTCTCAGACTTCATAAAAACGAACCCTTTTTCTAGTCTTGCAGTGTCTATTTAGAGTAGGGCCATTAAAGTATTTTATTATGGAGGGAGAAGGACGAGGTGAGAATCCCAACACGCAGATAGAAGATAACCTGCTTTTCTTGTATTGGAATGAACTAGTCTAGTGACAGTCAGTTATTCTGCTGATGGACAGCATTTAGAAGTTGGAGGGTGGTATGTTCTTAAACATCCTGAATATGATAGCAAAAACACTTGGAGGTCCTGGTAGATGAGCATACAGCATAGCTGTGCAGTTCATTCAAAATTTAATCCAGATAATGAAGGTCTGGTTTGACCATTAATGGTGAAAGTTCTTCCAGGAAGGGATTTCTCTGCTAGGAGCTGCAAAGTTTTGTTTGCACATCATCTGTCACAATGAGACGTCATCTTGATTAGGGCTTCTGGGTGCTATAGAAGCACAGCAACAGGAAAAAAAATTCCCACTAGTTACTTCTTGCTCGTTGTAGGAACAGATTTGTATTTTATTTTATTTTCCTAGGAAAATAGGTTGTTGTTGAGAAAACTTTTAAGGGAGCATTAAAGGGAGCATATGGGAAAATGTGAAACCTGAAATGCATATTGAACCTTGTGCAGGAGTTAGGATTTGCTGGCATGTGTGCAACTGCAGAGGAATGTATGATTTGCATGTAACAGAATCATGAAAAGGGTCTATGTTTGGTCCTACAAATGTTGCAACAGTGTTTTAGGAATTTATAGGAAGGATAAAGTACTGCATTGCTAAAATGTTTGTCCTATACTGGCTAGCAAACTGTAACTCCATAAACTTTTTTTGTTTTTTAATTTAAGTTTGTCTTAATGTTACAACAGCTGGTAGTATTACTGCTGCCCAGAGAGTGTTATATAACATTCCTTTAAGGCATTAGAAAAGAGGGTCCACATTTCATTAAATACATTTTTTTTAATCTACTGCAGGAGAACATCCGTTGTATTTCACAAGAACAGCAACAGTTAACTCAGCAGTTAAAAGATGAAACTTTGCAGAAGGAACAGTTAAAGCAGATAAAGAATGAAATGGAGAATGAACGATGGCAACTGAACAAGACTGTTGAAAAGTTACAGGAGGAGGTATGAGTTCACTCCAAAGAGGCTGCAGGAATCTGAATATCTAACAGACAGAAGCAAATGAGCTGCCAAATTGTAAAGAATCTTTTTTTTTTCTTTTTTAACCATGTAAAAGAAAGTGAAATGCAAACTTTACGAGTAGTGTCTTTAACCTAGAGACTATCAATAAAAGCTTTCAGGGCTTGAACAGTGGTTGAAACACCGCTATCTCAAAATACTGTTGTAAAACAGTTGTGTTTTGTTTAAACAAGATCCCAGATTTGAGTTCAGTTCTAATGTATGTTACTGCATTAGACTTATTTTGCCATCTGTGTGTAAACCGTGCAACTTAATATTGATATGCTGAAGCGTGACTCTGCAGTTCATTATGTCAGTCCGCTGGAAGAACTACTGACAGACAAAAAGAGAATAGTCTTGCCACACATGCTATTAGAAAATAACCTTACTCTTTTGTGTTTTTACACTTCTGCATAGAAATTCATTTGTTTGGAAACACGTTTGATAAATTTTCCATTTGAAAATACTGAGCTGAGTATTGAAGCTGGAGAAGAAAACCTTTTGATGTATTAAGCATGATAGAACCTTTTGTAGCACTATTTTAGGAAAATAATTATATATACCTTTTTTCCCAGATGTCTGAAATGGTAGAGATCTCAAGAACATCAACTCTGGAGCTTCAGAACCAGATTGATGAATACAAGGAGAAAAATCGCAGGGAACTGGCAGATGTGCAGAGACAATTAAAAGAGAAGAACCTTGAGGTAGAAAAATCACGCCTGACAATCATTAGAATGCAAGATGAGGTAATGACTCATAAGTTCAGTCACAAATTCTAACCTTTGACCTAGAATTCAGCTCAAATAGTTTTCAAGACAATGAATGTTTGCTATCATGCTTTTGTGTACTTCATCATGAGAGACTGATCTCAATCAGCATGCTTTTGAGTTTTGTTCTTCATAATGATGATCAGTGTGTTACTTCTGCAAGGGAAATGGGGTTTCCTGTTTATGACAGATAAATGCAGTGTTTGACAAATGTATCTTAAGTGATATGACAAGGATTCCACTGATAATCATCTGCTCTTTTAATGCCTGCTACTGATGGAATTGAGAATGTGGACATATTATTGAATTAGGGGAAAAAAAGCCCCAGCAGTTG